>NW_011493099.1:14555-16041 GCF_000754665.1 Bison bison bison | reverse complement strand
TTTTCTCTAACTCAATCAAAAAATTATTACTTTTGGCAACCTATAAATTCTAGGGAAAATGTAAAGGGATAACTCCTTAAAATACTTATTTTTTTGCCACTTTGTTTCATTGATTTTTCATAAGCATCCAATCTCATATACCAAGTTTGGTTTGCTATTTATTTATTTAGAGTTTTAGAAGTTAGCATAAAAGTTAAATATAAAAGGATATTGTTTGACTTTATTTTAATCCTAGCTATATTTTAAAAGAGTAAACCATTTCTCCTTACAGTACAGGGGATAAGAGATGCTTAAGGTTACAGAAAAATATAAGAGGGAAATTAAAATACTCACTTTGTTTTTTTTATCTTACCCTAATAAAGATGATAGTCAGATACTCTGCAAATTCAGGGCAAATGACTCCTTATAGCCTCTAGTCATTCTAATCAAGAAATAGAGAAACGACAGTTTGCTGAGATAGCTCAGGTATCATCTAAAGTGAAGTTGCTCAGTCGTGTCTGACTCTTTGTGACCCCGTGGACTGTGTCATCTAAGGGGACACTAAAAGTATTAAGTGCTCATTCACAACATAGTGAGCAAACTGTCCCTAAGTGATTTCTGAGAGTAAGCTGAGTACCTTTCTGACCCAGATATATCTTCATTTGTCTAAATGGTTAATTGGATGATTCAGTTCATTTGCTCTTCTATTTAGCTGACAATTCCCATATATACCTTATATGGATTACCCTTTTTCAATAAAATGACATTTCACTGTAAGGCAACACTGAACATAATTTATATTACTTAATGACTGAGAAGGCAACTTATATCTAGTTACAGGACCTCAGGGACATCACAGTAAATCCCAAACATCACAGTGATGTACAAAGAATTGATTGAGCTAATCTTTTGTGATTTCAAAGAAATTATCAATTTCTTTACATCTTATTTTGTTATACACCTCTTATATGGTACATAGAATAATTTATCAATACTTTGGATATGGAAATACAAATACTTTATCCACTTAAATAATTAGCTATTTCTTTCTCTTTCTCAACCACAGAAATTGCCATTATTTAACTCCTGACTATCTTTAAAGAGGAATTTTCAACATTCTGGAAGTTTTCTCTGTTTTTTTCTTCAGTTTCAAAGAACTACAGTTCAAATATGGAAACTGGAGAATTCCCTATTAACTAGCCTGATGTTATAAACCTAATTACTTGTCCCAAACAAAATGCAGCATAAGTTGAATCCTCATAACTACACAGTTTTATTTAAAGTGGTATCACATAGAGAATGAGGAAAAAAACATTCAGATTATGAAACTAGTGAGTTAATTCTTCTTTTAGAAATGTGTTATGTAGTTAACCCTGAACAAATTGTAGAGGAATTGGCCATTTGGGGAGCGATAAACCTATTAATGAAGCAGAGACCATTGATGCATTTGAATTTAATAATTTAATAATTGGATAATAACTGCCTAGTAGTATTCTTGACTCCCTTT
>NW_011493099.1:12153-13150 GCF_000754665.1 Bison bison bison | reverse complement strand
AAGCAACTATAGGAGCAAGAAAAAAATTGAATCTCTGTGTCCCCAAGGAATCTCTGTGTCAGTTATGGGCTTCCTGTCTCCAGAATTCTTTTTTTTTTTAATTTAAATTTATTTATTTTAATTAGAGGCTAATTACTTTACAATATTGTATTGGTAACACAAGAGGGAAATGACTCCTATCATGTTTAAATTTCTGTTATTTTAGGTTTTTCTGTTATATACAGCTAAAACATATTTTATGGTATGGGTGTTCATGAATTAAGACATTTTCTATTTAGAAGAGAAAGTTAATAATACAAATTTCATCAGCTCTCACATCCTTCAAATAGTGAAGGCCAGAATCTAATCAAAGTATAAACTCAACTACAAAAAGCAAAGACTCACAGTGCCATGTCCTAAATATAAAGAACTTTACATTTACATTGTGTGGAAATGAGCTAGAAGTAATCACTACTATCCTCACAACAAGAAAAAAGCTGAACAAAATTAAAATCGTTTTTTCTTGAACCCATAGGGAACAACAGTCACAGAGCAAATCACTGTCCTGAAATCTGGAGAGACAAGAAAATTCAGTGAGTCACAGCTGAGATCTCCTTAAATGCAGCAGAAACCACTAAATTGGTAGCTGTATCTCAATGATGAATTTCACCAATTGTTGGAAGCCAAGTGTGGGCTAATGTGAAAGCAAGAAACTCCTATGATTCACAGTCTTAGGGAGGTCCCCACACTTTTGTGGTCTTTACCTCTAGCGTGAAAAGCAAACAAAAATTTCATAGTATACTAGGGAGATGAGAAAAGTAATCATTTTGAAATATTCCCAAATGTTCTTCATAAGAAAGGCATACTTTTCAGTGGTTGTGATTTTATCAGAGCCTGTCCCATGTCCCTAGGAAAATAGCATTCTTCTCACTTTAGCCTCCTTTAATCTTTCCATCTCACCCAAAGGGGAACTGAGAAAAAAGGAAGATATATAAGAACAACAAACAAAAAGCCATTT
>NW_011493099.1:11516-12053 GCF_000754665.1 Bison bison bison | reverse complement strand
GTCTGTTGTTCCATGTCCAGTTCTAACTGTTGCTTCCTGACCTGCATACAGAATGGATAAATAATAGACCCTGATCTTATAGATAGGGTCTATTATTTATCCATTTGATATACATTCTCTTTCCTTACTTAATAACTACCATTGTTTTAGTTTGGGTACCGATGCACCCAGAAAAAAAAACTTTCTCATATAACCTTACACTGAGGTGTGGTCATAGACTTTCTGTCAATCTATAAATTCTGGGGAATTTTGGAAGTGGATAGCTCTTTAAAAAGTTTATTTATTTGGCAAAACTAATACAATTATGTAAAGTTTAAAAATAAAATAAAATTAAAAAAAAAGTTTATTTTTTGCCATTTAAAAAAAAAATTATTTTCCACTTGCAACATGGAAGTTAGAGAGTAAGACAGTTTTGATAGTTTATAAAAGAGGGGAAGACACATATCCTCATTTTTCCTGAAAACTCTTGTCAGGATGGTTAATAGCTGGACATCCATCAACGATTCTCAGCTGGATATTACATGTTAAAGCAACTAT
>NW_011493099.1:9616-11416 GCF_000754665.1 Bison bison bison | reverse complement strand
AATAATGAGATTTAAATAGGAAGATTATACAGGCTTCTGCATCTTGACAGCATAGCACCAGTACAATAACAGTAGGTTACAGCTGAAAAGACACATAAGACACATACTTTTATTTTATAAATAAGAGGACAACTTAGCAGATTCCAAAGTTAAGAGAGGAAACAAAAATAAGGACACTAGAGGAGATGGGAGTCTCTCCCAACTAAAGCTATAGTAAATATTTTCAATTCTTACACAAGTGGCCTACTTACCTCAGTTCTTAAGAAGCAAAACAAGGGTCAGAACCACACTCAGATATGACAAGGATTGTGGAATTATCAGACTAGGCATTAAAATAACTATGATAAATATGTTAAGGGATCTATTGGAAAAAATACAACATGCAAAAACAGATGAGTGATGCAGAGAGATAGGAACTCTAAGACAGAATTTAAAAGAAATGCTAAAAATCAAAAACATTGTTAACAGAAATGGAGAATGTCTATGACAAGCTCTTAAGTAGATTGGACAAGATAAGGGAAGAATCAGTGAACTTAATGGTAAGTCAATAGAAACTTCCCAAACTGAATTGCAAAGGGACAAAAATAAAGAAAAAATACAGTGTGGAATATGTAAGACCTGCAGGACAATATCTAATGGATCGAATGGACAATATCAAACATATGCATATATGGAATACCAGAAGGAGACAGGCATAAAACTTTTCAGAAATAACAACAGAAACAAAACCACAGACCTAGAAAGTGCAGAGAACACTAAGCAGATAAAAACACCAAAACTGCTACATGTAGGCATATCATAGTAAAATTGTGGGGGTGGGGGGGGATGGGGAAAAAACTTAAAAGAAGCCAAACTGGTTGGGGAGAGGGGAACCTACATCGCTTATATAGGAAAAAGGCTAATAATTACAGCAAGCTTCTCATCAGAAAGCACAAAAGCAAGAAGAAGGTGGACTAGAACATTTAAAGTGTTAAAAAAGGAAAACAAGCTGGAATTCTATACCCAATAAAATTATTGTTCAAAGTGAAGGAGTACCACTAAACATCTATTCTAGTGGCAAAAATCTGTTACACTGGCTACACCAAACGCTGGTAAGGATATGGAGCAACAGGATTCATTACTAATGAGAATGCAAAATGGTACAGTCATGTCAGAAAACAGTTTGGCAGTTTCTTATGAAACCAAACATATTCTTACCATCTGATCCAGCAATCATATTTCCTGATATGTACCCAAATAAGTTTAAAACTTATGACCACACAAATACCTGCAAATGGGCATTTATAGCAACTTTAGGTATAAGTGAGAACACATTGAAACAAAAAGATGTCCTTCAGTAGGTAAATGGATAAATAAGCTGTGGTACATCCAGACAATGGGATATTATTCAGCATTAAAAAATTGAGCTATCAAGCAATGAAAAGACAGAGAGGAACCTCACATTCATATTACTATGAACAGTTGCTTAGTTGTGTCCAACTCTTTGTGACCCCATGGACCACAGCACTCCAGGCTCCCCTGTCCATCACCAACTCCCGGAGTTTACCCAAACTCATGTCCACTGAGTCGGTGATGCCATCCAACCATCTCATCCTCTGTCGTCCCCTTCTTCTCCTGCCTTCAATCTTTCCCAGCATCAGGGTCTTTTCAAATGAGTCAGATCTTTGCATCAGGTGGCCAAAGTATTGGAGTTTCAGCTTCAGCATCAGTCCTTCCAACGAACACTCAGGACTGATCTCCTCTAGGATGGACTGGTTGGATCTCCTTGTAGTCCAAGGGACTCTCAAGAGTCTTCTCCAA
>NW_011493099.1:6843-7574 GCF_000754665.1 Bison bison bison | reverse complement strand
ATCTGAGTTTCCATTTCAGTAAACTAGAAAAGAACAACTTAAGCCAAAAGCAATAAGAAGGAACAAAATTTAAAGCAGAAATCAATGAAAGTGAAAACAGGAAGTCAATAAAGGAAAAAACCCAATTAACATCAAAAGTTGGTTCTTTGAGAACATCAGTTTGAAAATTGATAAATCTCTTATCAGGCTACCCAAGGGAAAAAGAAGACACACATTGCTAATGTTTAAACCAAAAGAGGGGCCACAACTGCTGATCTCACAGACATTAAACAGATAACTAAGTAATAGTATAAATCACTCTGACCAAAAATTTGATACTTTAAATGAATTGTCTTTCAATTCCTTGAAAGACACAAACTATCAAAACTCACACAAGGAGAAGGTAATATGAATAGACTTAAATGTATTAATGAATAGACATAAATGTATTAATGAATACACTTAAATGTATTAATAGTTCATAACCTTTGAAAAAATCAATAGCTCATAACCTTTCAAAAAATAAAGCATTGGCCTCAATTTCACTGGAAATTTTTGATGAAAAAGTGATTTTCATTTGATATTCATTTGACATTCATTTGATATTCAAGTGATAACATTTGAAGAAAAAGTGATATTCATTCTCCACAATATTTTCCAGAAAATATAAGCTGAGAAAACATTTCCTAACTCATCCTATAAGGCTGGAGTAACCCTAATAATGAAATCAGAAAGACATTGCAAGAAAGAAA
>NW_011493099.1:4690-5768 GCF_000754665.1 Bison bison bison | reverse complement strand
GTTTGTTTTTGCTTTTTTTTGGGGGGGGCACCCCATGTAGCTTGCAGGATCTTAGTTTCTCACTCAACCAAGGATTGAACCCAAGGCCATGGCAGTGAAAGGGCAGAGTGCTAACCACTGAGTAGGTGCGTGTTTGTGTGCTCAGTCGTTTCAGTCGCGTCCGACTCTTTGGGACCCTATAGACCATAGCTCACCAGGCTCCTCTGTTCATGGGATTCTCCAGGCAAGAATACTAGAGTGGCTTGTCATGCCTTCCTCCAGGGGATCTTCCCAACCAAGGGATCAAACCCGTGTCTCTTTCATCTCCTGAATTGCAGACAGATTCTTTACCACTAGCACCACCTGGGAAGTCCCTAATCACTGGACCACCAGGGAACACCCTATCATTTATGTTTTGAATCCAGCCTATAGAAGGTTAAGGAATGAGAAAGGAAGTAAAGTCTATATGCAACCTAAAGTGTGCCACTGAAACATGCTCTGTAATATCATGAATACATTTTTTCTGCAGATTTTTCAGTTCCTTTAAATTGTTAACATTATGTTTGCCAGTGTAAAGAGAAAAAACCATGTTTTCATTCCTGGCTAAAATAAAAGATAGATAGATATAGTCTCAAAGCCTAAAGAAACTCAGAAAAGCATAATGGTCTACATATAATGAAATGGAGTAAATTTAGCTTTGAATACAGACTCTTCAAATATAATCTGCACCTCATATGGTAAGTTTAGGAAGCTTAACGTCTGCGTGAACTTGCTGGACTCATGCTTGGGAAATCAAACATAAGGGAAGAAAATATTTAGAAGTACAACTTGACTTCTATACACATGTAATTAAACAGAGGATTTCCTAATAGGAGACAGTAGTGAGATATCCCAAATCAGAATATAAAAATAGGTGTAAGAATTATAATTTTAAGCATACTTCATTATGTCCTAGCTAAGCCCTGATCCTGCTGAATAGTTTCTGAAAGTCATGGAGAATAACTATCTAAAGGTATTCAGTCTATGTTCTCCTCTAGGAGTTTTATAGTTTCTGGTCTTACGTTTAGATCTTTAATCCATTTTGAGTTTATTTTTGTGT
>NW_011493099.1:0-1128 GCF_000754665.1 Bison bison bison | reverse complement strand
ATTGCTATAAATTTTTATATTTTTTCACAAATGACACTGAAATTTTTAAAAGTTAACTGACTTGCTTATTTCAAAATTCATGCCCTATGATATAAATATATCTATTCACTTCTGTGAAATATTGTAAAATAGAGAGCTATAAGGTGTTGATTAGAGTGTTTTTTTACAACTGTTTCAAATAAAGGAATGGATAAATATATTTCTAGTCAATGGATTATTTTTTTAGCAAGTAATTAAAAATTAAATAGGTAAAAAAATATTTTTACACCTGTATCATACATTGAACTAGACACACAAAGCATTCTCTCTCATGAAAATTACATTCATATGGGGAGAGTCAGAGATAAAATTAAACATATAAATAAGCAAGAAAATATCAGAATATATTAAGGTCTCTGCAAAAAGCGAAAAAAGAAAATGTGGTCATGTGATGATTTTGAAATGGTAGTTATAGAAGTATATGACACAAAAATATTAATTGCAATGGCTGCTGAGTGACATGTCAAAGTGATTATGCTAAAAATGTAAATTGAAATCCATTACAGCATTAAATACAAAGTATAATGGCTAAATAAAATATAATGTACAAAAAAAGAAGACTGGAAAAAATACCAATATGTTTATACTATTCATCCTAAGGCACTCTAATTAGAGGAATTTTTTTCTCCTCTTCTACACAATGCTATTGCTATTGCTAAGTCACTTCAGTCATGTCCGACTCTGTGTGACCCCATAGACGGCAGCCCACCAGGCTTCCCCATCCCTGGGATTCTCCAGGCAAGAACACTGGAGTGGGTTGCCATTTCCTTCTCCAATGCATGAAAGTGAAAAGTGAAAGTGAAGTCGCTCAGTCATGTCTGACCCTCAGCGAGCCCATGGACTGCAGCCTTCCAGGCTCCATCCATGGGATTTTCCAGGCAAGAGTACTGGAGTGGGGTGCCATTGCCTTCTCCGTCTACACAATGAGAATAATTATAGTTTTGAAATAGCGTAAAAGTCAACCAGCTTGTATATGGAAGAAAAGTATTCAAAGTCAAATCTTCCAGACCAGAATCTATTATTATTTATGCTACACAAAGTTTCCTATGAGGGAATGAAAACTGGTAGAAATGTGCTTATTTCATATAA
>NW_011493098.1:20228-20432 GCF_000754665.1 Bison bison bison | reverse complement strand
CATGGAAAAGAAATGCAAAAAAGCAAAATGGCTGTCTGGGGAGGCCTTAAAAATAGCTGTGAAAAGAAGAGAAGAGAAAAGCAAAGGAGAAAAGGAAAGATACAAGCATCTGAAAGCAGAGTTCCAAAGAATAGCAAGGAGAGATAAGAAAGCCTTCCTCAGCGATCAATGCAAAGAAATAGAGGAAAACAACAGAATGGGAAA
>NW_011493098.1:16217-16349 GCF_000754665.1 Bison bison bison | reverse complement strand
CAGTAGAGCGTATGAAACTGAGAAAGCTCCTGCCCACTTGGAGCCTATCCCAGTGGAGGTGGTTGGGAAACAGAGAGAAAGCAAGAAAATGCCTCAGGTACGAGTGAGTGCTCTGAAAAAAAAAAATACAGC
>NW_011493098.1:13934-16117 GCF_000754665.1 Bison bison bison | reverse complement strand
CAGATGGCTTGGCCTGGGTTTTTATAAAACTGAGCTGATGGCATGTGTTGATAGCTCTCTGCTAGCTCATTTGAACCTTTTTAAAAATAGGGCGCTTGCTATATTTGGCAGGTTGCTGCTCTGGTATGAAGGGACTTTTAGGGCCATGCTGATGAAGCAGCTGAGCATGGCTCAGAGGTGGCTACCAGTGAGCGATGAGTCAGGATGCCTTTGGCACGCTCCTAGCAATATTTAAAAAATGAGTCCACGTGGGAACTTCCTGTTTATTCTCAGGAGCAGAAACAGATGGGAATTATGGGAAAGCCTTAGTCTTCACTCTGACAGATGATGTAGTCACGTTGTCTCCTCCCCAGCCTTCCACAAAGTCAGAGACTGTGCCCCCAAGTGTAGTTGAATAGAGGCAACAGGACAAAAGTGCTTATGGATCTATTTTCAGGCTTGTAGTTTTATGCCTTGGACTTACTTTCCTCTTAAACTTTTACCTGTGCAGCTGAATACTCTTCCTCAAACTGCTCTGGAGAGTGATGCTTTAATTCTGGCAGTTCTGATTGAGTGCCTGGTTTAGTTCATCCTGTGTACACAATGACAGCATACAAAAAGTCATGTCGTCCTCCGTGCCTCGGTTTTCTCATCTGTAAAATGGGGCAGACAGTAATGCCCTACGGATTTGTCTGAGGATTAAATTGGTTACTACAAATGAAATGTTTGGAAGAGTGCCAGGCACGTGGTAATAAACAATCTAAGTGCTATCTATTAGTATGATTTTTTTATTCTACTTGAAGTTGCCTTTTATCCCTCTGTGAGTATGCGTGCACACACATTGAGTATCAGGTGAGTGTTTGGGAGAGTCTTATCTGCACTTACATTCTTCCTTTGATCAACTGAGTGTCTGTTTTGGAAGTCCTCAAGTGGTAGGCAATTAGCAATTAACAATAGCCGAGATTCCTCTTAACCTTTATTTAACTTACTGAAATTCTCCTTGCTTCAGTGACATTGTGTGGCTCCCCTCCCCCACCCCAAGCAATTTCTGGAGAGCTGCCGGAAGTTTGGGTTGAGTATAGCGTAGAAACATGAATTCCTGTCACAGCCTGTTGAAAAGTACCTCTTCAGCATTCTTAGCACTGTATGTCTTCCTACTGAGAGGCGCTCCTTCCCTCGCATTGTTCCTTCCATCTGGTCAGAGGAGCCTAGCCCTTCTCTTCAGTCTCTCAAATGTTGTGCAAGGCATCATCCCATCAAAGTAGTTGGAGAGGTGGGAAAAGTTGAAGTGTGTGATGAGGGTGGAATGGTGGGGGGCGGGGGGGGTGCCTGTTCAGTTCCAAAGTGTCCGAGAAAAGTAGAGGCGGATAAGCTCCACTAGAGAGGGCTGTGGGGTGCGTGTGTGTGCAGAGTTCTTACTCCACACCACATGTGGGAAAACTGGCTCACAGGGAAGAGGAGAGAAAAAAAGGCTGAAGTCTGTGTTCTGAGCCTCTGCCAGGGTCTTTCTACTCTAGGATGGTGAAGGTGAAGGCTGCCACCCTACCCTGGTTCAGAAGCCATAGATCTCTCAACCAAACACAAAGAGCCAGCCACCCTGGCTTCAAGGGCCTGCAGCCTGTATAGGAGTAGCAGAGCCCCGTGTTCAGAAGGGCCTCATGCTTGGGGATTAATGTTCTGCGATTGTTACCTTGAAATTCTTCATGATTTTATCATCAAGTTTGTATTTTGTAAATGGAACACAATGGTACTGGGGCTTAGGGCATCAGCTCACAGTGGTCCTGCCTCCTGCTCCCCAGGTTGGGTTCCTGGCTGATGGCTGCCCTGCCCACACCCTGTGACTCCTGCCACCTTCTGCCTTGATAGGGGCCCTGGGTACAGGTGCAGGAAGGGGTGGGGCCAGGAGCAAGTGCCCCGCCCAGCTTGCTGTAGGTGCCTCTGCTCTGAGATTACAGTGTCACGGCACTTTGGGAGGGTACGGGCAGGTATGGGTCGGGGTGACTGGTTTACAGGAAGAACCTGGCTGGGGAATAGTATGTGGGTCACACATTTGGCGGAATGGGGGAACTTAGCAGCTGGCAGGCCATGCACTTTCACGCTTACCCTCACCTTCCTCATCTCCCTTCCTCCCAGGGGCCGTGCATTGGTCCCCACACAGGGTTATTCAGAGACTGCTGTGTGCCAGGCACTGTGCTCGTCAGTAG
>NW_011493098.1:8398-11624 GCF_000754665.1 Bison bison bison | reverse complement strand
TAGCGACCCCATGGACTGCAGCCTACCAGGCTCCTCCGTCCATGGGATTTTCAGGCAAGAGTACTGGAGTGGGGTGCCATTGACTTCTCTGAGGCTGCAGTCTATGGGGTTGCAAAAGAGTCGGACAGGACTGAGTGACTGAAAGAACAAACGGTCCCTCAGAAGACTTCAAGTTGCTGGGAATCTCTCCCCAGCAAGGCCTCTGGTGAGGGTGAGCATTCTCTGGCTGGCTTTGGTACAGTCCATCCCTTGGTGGGATCAGCTGCCTTCTAAGTGGTCCTCCTGGGCAGGAGCCCTCTCAGGACCACTCAGTCCAGATCCCTTCCAAGGACCACATTTGGTTCAGGGAAAATGTGAATGTGTCTTGGACCTTTCTGTCAAGGCAAGTGCTTGTGGTTCCAAGGGCAATTAGCTCTCCTTACGCTGCTTCCAGGGTAGGCCAACCACAGGCTCACACCTTCAATCTTCCCCAGGAGGGAGTCAGGTGGCTGCATTTGTGTCCCTCAAGCTTCAGGGAGCATAGGTCAGGCTCTTCGTGGTTCTCATAAAGCCCTTTTCACCTGGTTTAAGATGAAGAGAAAGAACCCGGTTCCCCTCACTCATGGCAATGGGGGCACCAGCACTCCAACCAATCTCTCCCTACCTTCACTTGGCTTTTACCATATGGCCTGTAGTTGGGTAATGGGCAGGATGACTTTATGCTTTGCTTTATCATCCAGAAAGGCTCACCTTTTTAAAAAAATTTGTAGTTGTTTTGTTCACTTTCTATAAACTTTTTTTTTAATTTGAGGTGTAACATTCATCCAGCAAAATGGATGGATCACAAGTGCACAGCTTGATGAATTTTCACAAAATGAACCTATCTATGTAACTAACACATAGATTAAACAATAACAAAAACAGGACACCTGCTAGCTCCTTCATGTCCTCGCCAGTCACTACCCTTCCCTCTGGGGTAACCATTATCCTGACTTCTAGGACTGTAGATTTATTTTGCAAACCAATAAAATTTTGAGAGTGGAAGGGGCCATGTGGTATCTTGTCCCCCAAAATGGCTGCCATCAATTCCTTCTCTTCCCATAAAGAGGTGCTATGTTTCCATTAAGAGGAGTTAACCACTCCTACACTCCCTTGAATCTAGGCTCGCCTGTGACTCCTTAGAGCAATAGAAAATTGCAGGTATGATGCATTGCCAGTTGTGGGCCTAAACTTTTAGAGGACTGGGGGTTTCTAACACAGCCTTGACCTTGAACATCCATAAAAGAGGTCTTGGCTACTCTGCTGAAGAGACAGGCCATGTAGAGGAGCACTGGGGTGCCAGATCTGTCAGTGAAGAAGCTGATCTTGAATGTTCAGCCCACTGAAACCTTCAGATGACTCCTGCCTCAGCCGCCATCTGACTACCAATGAGACTCTCACCCTTGGATCTTTAAGCAAAAAATTTGGTCCCCAGCTCCTTTAACCACATCGAAGGGCAGAAAACGTGACTCCCTAGAGTAGAATTACTCACTAACTCCTTTCTCATTTCCCCCAGATGCCTTCTGCCTCCTTGAATAAGCCTTGACTCTCATTTCATCTGCAGAGCTTTGGCATGGAGGCCATTCTGTGCTTCTCTGATGAAGCAAACAGGCAAGTCTTATTGACGGATGGGAATTAACCATAATGAGGATGCCTTGAGGGTATCATGGACACCGAACATATCATCTGCTCAGAAGCAGACAAAAGTCATTCAATGACAGATTGTGGTATAAAGCTCGGTGATGCTGAGCTTCTACACAGAGACTCAAGGGCAGCTCTTGTGCAGTTAAATGTCGTGGCATCAGAGAAGGGCAAATAACAGAGTACCTGTTGGCCCCACTCAGGCCTCACCCTATTTCCCATCCACTCTTCCAAGGCAGATAGTGGATGGGCTGCCAGACAAATGCCCCCAGAGGGCATTTCCTCAAGGACAGAGGAAACTAAGTAGATGTAGCCAAGCTTGGATGGGAACCAATGGTAGAATGATTTGTACTCATCCCTTGGAGAAGAGCCATTTTTCCTTTCTGCAAACTTAGGGTGTGTTATTTTCCTTTAGGCTTTGATGTGAGGTAGCAACATCTCTAGGTTTCACTGTCAGTTTTTCTCCTGGAATTGAGACTTCTTCTCATGTAACTATTTTTTTTTTTTTTCAAAATTGTATAAAAAGTGCTGGTTAATTGTAGGAGAAATATGCAAGTAGAGACAAAATATCAGCAATTTTTGGAGTCTGTGTTTCCATACTGTTGGGTATATCAATCCCTCTTCACTTTCACTACTGAGATTTTGAATCCATGATCATATCACTTGGAACTTTCTCTTATTGGCACTACAGAGCTTATCACTTATCAATATTTACATGCCTGCAGAATGTGACTGTAACCGGTCATGTCCTGGGAGGGGAGCAATTCACATACAAAGTTCATTTGGCATTTTTTCACAGGTTACACTTTTCTAGAAGGCAAATACATACTCTGCCCACATGGCATCAATGATTTGAAGTATTGTGACTGCTCAGGTTTCCTGTTGTATCATATATTTTTGTACTCTGTGATGTTTTCACCTGTTTCCTATTATATGAAGTAATTTCTTCTGAACCTTATCTGGAAGACATGCTAGAAATGTGAAGAACATGGAAGAAAGGAAAATGAATAAAATGTGTTTCAGTTATCTGTTGCTATGTAGTAAACCACTATGACATTTAGTGGCTTAAATAGCAATGATTTATTATATTGTGTGATTCTGTGGGTTGGCTCAACTTAGCTGGGCAGTTCTTCTCCTCTACATGAAGCTGGCTGAAGTCACTCATGTGGCTGCACTCTGCTAATGGCAGGGCTGGAGCTGTCTGTGGGACGCCTTGGTTCTTCTCCACATGGCCTCTTCATGTTATTAGCTTGGGCTTTCTTATACAAAAGTGGTCTCAGGGTTCTAAAAGCAGGAAAGTAGAAGGTGCCAGCCTCCTAAGGTCTCAGCCCAGTACTGAGAAATTAAACTATACCAAGTACACAGCACATTATTGGTCACAGTGAGTCACCAAGTCAGCATTAGATTGAAGGGGAGAAAAACAAATTCCATTTCTATATAAAAAGGATCAGCATGTACATGAAGGATGGGAGAAATTTTGGGTGGCCATCTTTGGTGATAGTTAACCACCAAGGAGGGGGAAATATAAGGGAATGGTGAAGGAAATAAAACCCACAGAAATTAAAGA
>NW_011493098.1:6429-7026 GCF_000754665.1 Bison bison bison | reverse complement strand
TAACCCTGGTTTCCTGCATCACAGGCAGATTCTTTACCATTTGAGCTACCGGGAAGTTTCTAATTAATAGGTCAAAGATAAAGGTCACTTTCATGATTAGATTACAAAAGTTTGTGCCTTCCCTTGTGCTAGCAGATTCTTTCCCTGGCTTTGATGAAGCAAACTGCCATATTGGAGAGGCCCATGTGGCAAGGGATTGAGGATGGGTTCCACCCAACAGCTAGTGAAGAACTGAGGCCCTCAGTCCAACAGCCTCAAGGAACTGGAGCCACTGAAGAACTCCATCAATGAGTTTGGTAATGGATCCTTCTCCAGTTGAACCTTGAGATGAGACTAGAGCCTCAGTCAATATCTTGGTTGCAATCTTGTGAGAGACTTTGAGATAGAAGACTCAACTAAGCTTTACCCAGACTTCTAACCCAGAGAAACTGGGAAATAATGAATGTGTATATATTGTTATAAGTTTCTAACATTTGGGGTAATTTCTTGTGTAGCAATAGGCAACTAATACACTCACATATTTGGGGTTTAATCGGGTTTACCCACAATCTATTAACATTGGTAACCTTCTAATTTCAAGTAGGCAGTCTTAGAGAT
>NW_011493098.1:3344-6329 GCF_000754665.1 Bison bison bison | reverse complement strand
GGAAAGAGCATGGAGCAGCCTGTAGGAGAAAGAAAAAAAAAAGTAAACACATTTAGAAGGTCTGGCAGCAATAGCTTCACAGTCCTTCAAGACAACTGTTGACTGAAGCTATGGAGAAGCTGACCCTTCTGCATGGAACTTCTCCAGCTAGTTGTTGAATTAGTTCCCTACTGACCCCCACCCTGAGGTCACATCCTCTTATCCTGTTTATATTGGGTGCTGCTCTTCCCTGTAGTTAGAAATATTATTTTGTTTCTGTATTGCTGTCAAAGTGTTGAAGGGGAGGGGAGCTAGACCATGAAGGTCATGTGATTTCAAGACAAACAGAAGGGGGCACATTTCATACTGGTGGAAATTCAGTGTTTAAAAAGCAGATTCAATACCCACTGTCATCGCTGATGTTATCTACCTCATCCCGGAAGGCATTTGGCTGGGAATTTGATTCAAGCTCTCTACACTTAACTAACCTCATCTAAATAAAGAGACTAGACTAGTTGGACCTTACGGTCTATGACTGCCCTAAAGTTTTATGACTCAATGACTCTTATGGTGGAAATTTCAGGCCAGGAGGAAAACCCATTATAAGGTTTCTTTAAAAGGAGAAATAAGGCTGACTGGAGAACAACTTTATAATTAACTTGACTGATGATGCTACAGGGCAAGTTGAAATTATACTAGGTGATAAGGATTCATCCCCAACTGTGCTTTTAGTACAACCCTGATATCATTCTTGTTTGGCTAAACCAAAGGGAACTTTTTCTATTCTGGCAGCTGAGCCTCGTCCTAAGAAAAGATTAACTGGAATCAGTCTCTTCCCCAGTGACTCTGCATTTCTCAAGTGCTGAGTCACTTGGAAGAGACTGATGGTGCTGAAAATATCCAGTCCACCAGGCTTTGAAATATCCAAGTATTTCCTTCATTCAATATAATCTATGAGAACATCCCAACATGAGCAATCCTCATTGTGTTAACATGTCAGCTGAACCTCTTTATATTACATTACCTGATTCTCCTTTAAAAAACTGAATCATGATCATACTATTTTACTTCCTCCCCTCAATTTTTGGACCTCTCCAAACAACCCATACTCACCTGATATTTCAACATATAAGTCTTTCAGGGTCTGTATGCAGTTGGTTAACAGATACCAAACTATTAACACTACTCCAGGACTTATTCTTGTTTCTCTTCTGTCTTCACTCAGCATACTTTCTATGACTTGTTTTATCTCAAGGTTTCATTTACAACCTAGATGTAGATATCTTCTAAATGGACCTCTTCTGTCATAAACTGTACCTACACTTCAGTCAGCTCCACACCCTTCAAACCCTACATGTCCCAGAGCAGAATTCATCATTTTCCCATGTAAGCTCCTCTTCCTCACTTCTCCATTTTGGTGAGTGGCTCCATCATTGACCAGGATGGCACCTAAGGCTCATCTTTCCCCTTACTCACTACAACCAGTTACCATACTCTGGCAATTTTCTTTTTAACCATTTCTTGTATATGTCACCTCCTGTTAGGTCCCACTCTTCCTCCTTTGCATTAACCCTTATAATCTCTAAACCCATACCACTGCAGTGGACCTTTGGACTTCCTTCGGCCACAGAGTCCCAGGATGAGAGTAAAAATCACTGCCGGAATATCTATCACAACACTGCCTTTCTTTCGCTCCACCCCTACCCGTCTGATGGAATTCCAGATTCGCTCAAATGAGTTCTAAATGGTTGTGGTATTCTCCAGGGAGCGTTTCAGAGGCAGTCTGGGAACCAGTCTTCTTGGCTATGCCCCAAGAGCTGCCATTTTCCTATTTTTCTACTTCAGCTAGCTTTAGTGATATGCTTTATCATCATTGTCAAAAACAGCAAAAAGTTCAGTGCTGCTGGTGTCTACCAATGCCCCTGGCCTTGCCCACTGAAGTGTGGTCATTACTGCTGATGCCAGGACCCAGGGCGCTGTTTCTCATCCCGTGGAGAGTATGGATACTGATGCTGCCAAAGGACAAGTTCTTGCTGCCTCATGGGTACTTATGCTAGTGAACTGCATCCTTTTTGAAAATATTATATTTGTTTATTGTAGCCCTCTAACCTTAGGACTTGAGTATGACTCTATGAGCCTGAGACAGAAGGCGATCTTATTGATAAACTGATCTCTTTTAGAATCGTTACCCTTCCCTTACAGCTTTATCCTATTGCCCTTGAATAAACATGGCACATCTATTCTTTTTTCCCTTAAAAAGAGTTATTTCCCAGGATGCATTTCAGCCCCTCAGACAGTTCCACCCCATCCCCCAGCCTTGTATGAAAACAGGCCTGAACCATGGGAAGAACACACTATATGCTCAGGAGTGGACTGCTGGGAGCTAATAAACACAAACCACGGTTTTCTACAAAGATTTTTTTCAGCTGAAGACAATAAACTTATTGACCAAGCAAGGAAAACAAAGGTTTAGTAGGCTTTGGGATACCAGTCCACTCTCCACAATGTTGGCAGAGTCATTGCTCTAAAAAATAAAACAGCTCATGTTTCAAACTTCCCTGGTTAAAATCTCCCCTGATTAAAATCTTTAGTGATTTCCTAAAACCCAAAACACAATCCAAAGTCTTCAACAATGCAAGCAAAACTCTTCAGAAATCAGTCATAGCTTCCTTCTCCAGTAATTGCTTATGAAACCAGAAAAAGTTTCCCTAAATCAGCAGGTTCTTGATCATTGTTTGTGTGTGCATGAACCACCTGCCGTATAGCAAAGAGATTAAGAGCATGGGCTACCGGTTCAGACAGGTCAAAAATCAAGTCCTGCCTCTGCCTTTCCCAGTTATGTGATTTTAAGGAAATTAACCTCTCTCTCTAAGCCTAGTTTACATATCCAGGAAAATGGGAATAATTATAGTGCCCATGTTGTGGACTAAAAGAATTGTAAATGTTTTCAATGTGCTTTTTTTTTTTTTTTTTGCGGGGGGGGGGGGGGGGGTTTTTTTTTTTTTG
>NW_011493098.1:0-1404 GCF_000754665.1 Bison bison bison | reverse complement strand
GCCAGGATCCTTGGTCCATGGAATTCTCCAGGCAAGAATACTGCAGTGGGTCGCCATTCCTTTCTTCAGGGAATCGTTCTGACTCAGGGATTTAATCCATGTCTCCTGCATTGCAGGCAGATTCTTTACCATCTGAGCCACCAGGGAAGCCCATAGGTATACATAAATACGTGTGTGTGTGTGTGTGTGTGTGTGTGTGTATGTGTGTATATGAGAGAGAGAGAGATGAATGATGCTTTAGTAATTAACCTCAAGAGACTTTCCAACACTTATGTATCCATTCATTCAACAGATTTGTAACACCCCTCTATGATCCCAGCTAAAAAGCCAAGACTCTAAAAATGTGCATACCAAAGGTTGCAGTTGCTGAGGCCAGCACCATCTGAGACTCCAGAGAACACTTGATGATGTTAACAGAAAAACGAAGAATGATCTGGGGAGAGGATGAAGTGAAATGATTTGTCCAGAGCCATATGTTTTACCAGCATACTTTGGAATATAGCAGGTCAATCTGCTAGTCCCTTATTCTCTCTGCTTCTCCACCTGTGCAATGGAAATGATCACAGCAGCTTCATAAAGGGATTGTGAGGATTTGTGAGTTAAATCTGAACTCTTACTGGCTCAAGGATCATCCTCTACATTTCATAAAACAACTTTGTTTTTAAAGCAGAGGGATAATGACAGATGGCACATTTTCTGTGTGCCTCGTGTCGGTGTTACAGTCACGTCTTGTATTCTATTAGCACTCATCCAGGGATGCCCATGGAACTCCTGTGGCTTGTTCTGTAGTTGAGGCAGGGTCTGTTAGGGGATTGGAGGCAACCATTAGAATTCAAGGGTGCGGACAGGAAAGCAGGGCTGAGACTTCTGCAAACTAGAGATGAATTGAGGACCAGCCACTTTATCAACGAATACATAGAAAAAACCCAATCAGATAGTCCTCTGGCACATAAGCCCTTTGTTTATCAGCAGCCTGCCTCTCTGTGTGTTTGTGAAAAGATATTTGAGGGCCATGTATACTTAGAATTCTTGCTTCTGCACTGTGAGATCTATATCAGCTCCCAGCCCTGTTTCACTGGGTATCAGGTTAAATTCTATGATAGCAGAGATGGGGAGTGAAAAAGGAGAACTATCTTCATCAAATCTCAACCATGGTATCCTCCTGTAAAGATTGTAACTGGGAGAGCACAGCCCATGCCGCCTTTGCAATTTCACATGTGTAATGGGGCCGTGTTGGTTTTGAGTGGTATTTTCAGGAAGAGACTGTCGCCACTAGACTTCCTAAAATGAAAATCTCATCTGTGTCATTGCACTGTGTGTGAACTTTCGGTTGGCTCCCTGTTGCTTTTGGATCCAGAATTTCTTCATGTGGTGCAGCATAGCCTACTCTTCCAGTGTCATCAC
>NW_011493097.1:19996-20234 GCF_000754665.1 Bison bison bison | reverse complement strand
GATCTGAGCTGTCCAGGATCCCAGAGACCACATCTGCTGCCAAGCTGTGAGCAGACAGCCAGCCACTACCCATGTCTTCCTGGGATCCTGGACAGCTCAGATCTACTGGGAGTGTCATAGCTTGAGACCAGCTCCCCTGAGGAGACTCATGGTCCACCTGGGACTGTGACCTCACAACGTACCTGGGAGCCCAAATGGATGGCCCTAGGAGGTGCACACCCACCGTGAGCTGTGGCAA
>NW_011493097.1:19051-19896 GCF_000754665.1 Bison bison bison | reverse complement strand
AAAAAAAAAAAGTAAAACTATATTTGTAGATCACAAGATCCTATGGGTAGCAAATCCAATTATTACACACAAATGCCTACTAGTAAATTTTTATAGGCTAAATTATGTGCTGTGGTGTGCTTATTCACTCAGTCATGTCCAACTCTTTGTGACCTCATGTACTGTAGCCTGCCAATCTCCTCTGTCCATGGAATTCTCCAGGCAAGAATACTAGAGTGGATAGCTGTTCCCTTCTCCAGGGGATCTTCCCAACCCAGGAATGGAATCCAGGTCTCCCACATTGCAGGTGGATTCTCTATCAGTTTAGCCACCAGGGAAGCCCAAGAATACTGGAGTGGGTAGCCTATCCCTCCTCCAGTGGATCTTCCCAACCAAGGAATCGAACCAGGGTCTCCTGCATTGCGGGTGGATTCTTCACCAGCTGAGCTACCAGAGAAGACCACAGAATTACCTCCCACCCCCCAAATCATATGTTGAGGCCATTACTCTTATACCTCAGAATGTGACTGTATTTCCAAGCTGGAATATTTACAGAGATAATTCAATTAAAATGGGATGGTAGGGTGTACCCTAATGCAATATGACTAATATCCTTACAAGAAGAGATTTTGGGGGGCAGTCCCAAGATGGAGGAGGAATTGGATAGGGGGTTCACTTTCTCCTCCCAAAGTACAACAAAAGATCATCTGCATGTGGAGCAGCTCCCACAGAACAACTTCTGAACACTGGCGAAGGACACCAAACGCCCAGAAATGCAAACCAATCTCCTCAGAATGAGGATAAGGATGAAAAGAGAGACAAAGGGTTTTGGGACAGGGACTCTCCTTGGGGAGGGAGTCATGAAG
>NW_011493097.1:16908-17218 GCF_000754665.1 Bison bison bison | reverse complement strand
GAAAAGATAGAGAATTTCCAGCAGGTGAAGGAAGAGGATAAAAACCTACCAAACCAAACGAAAGAGGAGGAGATAGAGAGTCTACCTGAAAAAGAATTCAGAATAATGATAGCAAAGATAATTCAAAATTTTGAAAACAAAAGGGAGATACAGATAACTAGACTAGAGATAAGGATTAAGAAGGTGCAAGATATGTTTAACAAGGACCTAGAAGAATTAAAGAACAGCCAATTAACAATAAACAACAAAATAACTGAGATTAAGGCTCAAACTACCGTACAATTGCACTCATCTCCCAGGCTAGTAAAGT
>NW_011493097.1:13810-15655 GCF_000754665.1 Bison bison bison | reverse complement strand
TCACCCAACTCCAAGAAGCTCAGAGAGTACCATACAGGATCATCTCAAGGAGAAACACACCAAGATACATATTAATCAAACTAACAAAAATTAACCACATAGAGCAAATATTAAATGCAGCAAGGAAAAAGCAACAAATAACATACAGGGTGACCCCTAAAAGGCTAACAGCTGAACTTTCAACAGAAACTCTGCTGGCCAGAAGGAAATGGCAGGATATACTTAAAGTGATGAAAGGGAAAAACCTACAAGCAAGATTACACTATAGAGCAAGGGTCTCATTCAGATATGAAGGAGAAATAAAAAACTTTACAGATAAGCAAAAACAAAGATGATTCAGCACCTCAAACCTGTCTCTTCAACAAATGCGAAAGGGAAACAGAGACAAAGTCAATAAAAGGGAATCCAAAACAGTGAAGTAAATGATAATGGGATCATACTTCTCACTAATTACATTAATGTAAACAGGTTAGGTGCTCCAAACAAAAGACACAAATTGGCTGAATAGATATAAAAACAAGACCCTATATATGCTGTCTACAAGAGACTCACTTCAAACTTAGGGGCACATACAGACTGAAAGTGAGGGGCTGGAAAATACTATTTCATGAAATGGAGACCAAAAGAAAGTGGGAGTGGCAATGCTCATATCAAATAAAATAGACTGTAAAATAAAGACTGTTATGAGAGACGATGAAGGTCACTACATAATGCAGGGACCATTCCAAGAAGAAGACATAAATATTATTATTATATATGCACCCAACATAAGAGAACCAAAATACATAAGGTAAATGCTAAGAACTATTAAAGGGGAGTTCATCTTTTAGTATCATATCTTTTTGCCTTTTCATACCATTCATGGGGTTCTCAAGGAAAGAATACTGAAGTGGTTTGCCATTCCCTTCTTCAGTGGACCACGTTTTGTCTGAACTCTCCACCATGACCCGTCCGTCCTGGGTGGCCCTACATGGCATGGCTCATAGCTTCACTGAATTAGACAAGGCTGTGATCCATGTGATCAGTTTAGTTAGTTTCCTGTGATTGTGGTTTTCATTCTGTCTCCCCTCTGATGGATGAGGATAAGAGGCTTTTGGAAACTTCTTGACGGAAGGGTCTGGCTGTGGGGAGAACTGGGTCTTGCTCTAGTGTGCAAGGCTATGCTCAGTAAATATTTAATACAATTTTCTGCCGATGGGTGGGGCTATGTTCCCTCCCTGTAGTTTGGCGTAAGGCCAAACTATGGTAGGGGTAATGGTAACCTCCTCCAAAGGACTTATGCCAGTATGATGCAAAGAGTTGACCCATTGGAAAAGACCCTGATGATGGGAAAGATAGAAGGCAGAAGGGGGAGAGGATGACAGAGGACCAGATGGTTTGATGGCATCACTGACTCAATAGACATGAGTTTGAGCAAGCTCTCGGAGATGGTGAAGGACAGGCAAGCCTGGGATGCTGCAGTCCATGGGGTTACAAAGAGGCACAACTGAGTGACTGAACAACAACAAAAATAAAGGGGAAATTGACAATACCACAATAATAGGGGGGACTTTAATACTCCAGTCACACAATGAACATATCATCCAGACAGAACATTAATAAGAAAACATAAGCTTTAAATGATACATTGGAACAGTTGGATATAATTGATATCTATAGGGCATTTCACCTTTTATCTCAAGTGCACATGGAATATTCTCTAGGACCAATCATATCCTGGGCCACAAATCAAGTCTTGGTAAATTTTTTAAAAAATTGAAATCTTTTCAAACATCTTTTCTGATCACAATGCTATAAGATTAGATATCAACAGTAAAAAAACAACAAACACATGGAATTGTGTTC
>NW_011493097.1:10860-13103 GCF_000754665.1 Bison bison bison | reverse complement strand
ATGATAATAAGTTTATAAACAAAAGCCCAGGACCACATGGCTTCAAAGGAGAGTTCTATCAAAAATTTAGAGAAGAGCTATCCTGCTCAAACTTTTCCAGAGATTTATAGAGGAAGGAAAACTCAAAAAATCATTTTACAAAGCCACCATCACTCTGATACCAAAACCCAACAAAGATGCCACACAAAGAGAAAATTACAGGCCAATATTACTGATGAACACAGATGCAAAAATCATCAACCAAATCCCAGCAAACAGAAACCAACAACATATTAAAAAGTTCAAGCATCATGATCAAGTGGGCTTTATCCCAGGGATGAAAGAATTCTTCAATATATGCAAATCAATCAATGTGATATACCATACTAAGAAATTGAAAGGTAAAAGCCATACAATTATTTCAATAGATGCAGATAAAGTCTTTGACAAAATTCAAAGCTCATTCATGATTAAAAAAACTCTCAAGAACTGATTCAAATGTATTCTTTTTAATGGCTGAGTAATACTCCATTGTGTATATGTACCACAGCTTTCTTATCCATTCATCTGCTGATGGACATCTAGATTGCTTCCATGTCCTGGCTATTATAAACAGTGCTGCGATGAACATTGGGGTACACATGGGGAACATATGTACACCTGTGGCAGATGCATGTTGATGTATGGCAAAACCAATACAATATTGTAAAGTAAAAAATAAATAAATAAAATATTAAAAAAAAAACTCTCAAGAAAGTAGGCACTGAAAGAACAAATTCAGTATAATAAAAGCCATATATGCAAACCCACAGCAAACATTATCCTCAATGGTAAAAAACTGAAAACATTTCCTCTAAAATCAAGAACAAGGCAAGGGTGCTTCCTCTCATCACTACTATTCACCATAGTGTTGGAAGTCCTAGCCATAGCAATCAGAGTAGAAAAATAAATAAAAAATAATTCAGATTGGAAAAGAAGTAAAACTCTCACTGTTTCCAGGTTACACAATTCTCTACATAGAAAACCCTAAAGATGTCACCAGAAAATCACTAGAGGTAATCAATGATTATACTAAATCACAGGATATAAAATTAATAACAAGAAATCCTCTGAATTCCTATACACTAATAATGAAAAATCAGAAAGAGAAATTAAGGAAAGAATCCCATTCACCACTGCAACAAAAAGAATAAAATACTTACAAATAAATTTAGCTAAAGATATAAAAGACCTGTATACAGAAAACTACAAAATGCTGATGAATGAAATCAAAGGTGAGACAAATAGAAGGAGAAATACATCATGTTCTTGAATTGGAAGAATAAATATATGTGAAAATGACTATATTACCCAAAGCAATCTATAAATTGAATGCAATCCCTATCAAACTACCAATGGTACTGTTCACAGAACTGGAACAAATCATTTCACAATTTGTATGGAAACACAAAAGATCTTGAATACCCAAAGCAATCTGGAGAAAGAATGGAAATGGATGAATCTACCTTCCTGACTTCAGACTATAGTACAAAGCTACAGTCATCAAGAGAGTATGGTACTGCCACAGAAACAAAAATATAGATAAACGGAACAATATAGAAAGCCCAGATATAAATCCAAACACCTATTAAAAACTTATCTTTGACCAAGGAGGCAAAAATATGCAAGAGAGTAAAGACAGTCTCTTCAACAAGTGGTGCTGGGAAAACTGGTCAATTATATGTAAAAGAATGAAACTGCAACACTTTCTAACACCGTACACAAAAATAAACTCAAAATGGATTAAATACCTAAGTGTAAGAACAGAAACCATAAAAACTTAGAGGAAAACATAGGCAGAACACACTATCGACATAAATCACAGTAAGATTGTCCACCTCCCAAAGTTATAGAATTAAAACCAAAAATAAACAGATAGAACTTAATTAAACTTAAAATCTTTTGCACAATGAAGGAAAGTATAAGCAGGTGAAAAGACAACCCTCAGAATGGGAGAAAACTATAACAAATGAAACAGCTCACAAAGAATTAATCTCCAAAAATACAAGCAGCTCATGTAGCTCAATGCCAGAAAAACAGATAACCCAATCAAAAGTAGCTGAAGACCTAAACAGACATTTCTCCAAAGAAGACATTCAGCTCAGTTGCTCAGTCGTGTCCGACTCTGTGACCCCATGAACCGCAGCACGCCAGGCTTCCCTGTCCATCACCAACTCCTGGAGTCCACCGAAACCCATGTCCATCGAGTCGGTGATGCCATCCAG
>NW_011493097.1:8842-10076 GCF_000754665.1 Bison bison bison | reverse complement strand
ACTTTCACAGCATCATCTTTCAGGATTTGAAATAGCTCCACTGGAATTCCATCACCTCCACTAGCTTTGTTTGTAGTGATGCGTTCTAAGACCCACTTGACTTCACATTCCATGATGTCTGGCTCTAGGTGAGTGATCACACCATCGTGATATAGATGGCTAATTAACATATGCTCAGCATCACTCATATTATAGAAATTCAAATCTAAACTACAATGAGGTATCATCTCACACTGGTCAGCATGGTCATCGTCAAAAAGTCTACAAACAATAAATGCTGGAGAGGGTGTGGAGAAAAGGGAATCCTCTTATACTCTTCATGTGAATGCAAACTGATGCCAAGTAGTATGGAAAACAATATGGAGATTCCTTTAAAAAAAAAAACTAGGAATAAAACTATCATATAAGCCAGTAATACCACTACTTGGCATTGAAAAAGACACATGTACCCCAGTATTCATTACAGCATTGTTTACAATTGCTAGGACTTGGAAGCAGCCTAGATTTCCATGTATAGATAAATGGATAAGGAAGTTATAGTATATATACACGATGGAATATTACTCAGCTATAAAAAGGATTGAATCTGAGTCAGTTCTAATGAGGTGAAGGAACCCAGAGCCTATTATATAGAATGAAGTAAGTCAAAAAGAGAAAGACAAATACCATATATTAACACATATATATGAAATCTAGAAAGATGGTATCAATGACCCTATGTATAGGGCAACAAAGGAGACACAGACATAAAGAACACATTTTGAACTCAGTGGGAGGAGGAAGGGTGGGATGATTTGAGATATTAGCATTGAAATGTATACATTACCACGTGTAAAATAGATAACCAGTGTGAGTTTAATTTATGAAGCAGGACACCCAAAACAGGTGCTTTGTGACAACCTGGAGGAATATGGTGTGGAGGTATATGGGAGGGGATTCAGGAAAGAGGGGACACATATATGCTTATGGCTGATTCATACTGATGTATGGGAAAACTGTTACAATATTGTAAAGTAATTACCCTCCAAATAAAGAGATAAATTAATTAAAAATAAGAAAGAGATTAGGGAATAGAGAAAGGGAGAAACCAGATTCACATATATACATGCATAGAGGGAAAATCGTGAAAACAAAGAGCAAGAAGAGAGATGTAAGCAAGGAGGGCCTCAGAATGAATAAAAGCTAGTCCACACTTTGATTTCAGCATTCTAACCTCTAATATATACACACACAC
>NW_011493097.1:6579-7387 GCF_000754665.1 Bison bison bison | reverse complement strand
TCCCATCTATTAGTCTTGAAATGATGGGACCAGATGCTATCTTTATTTGGCATCTTAGTTTTTTTAATGTTGAGTTTTAAGCCAAATTTTTCACTTTCCCCATTTATCTTCATCAAGAGACTCTTTAGTTTCTCCTCACTTTCTGTCATTAGGGTGGTGTTGTCTGCATATCTGAAGTTATTGATATTTCTCCTGGCAATCTTGATTCTAGCTTGTGATTCATTAAGCCCAGTATTTCCCATGATGTACTCTGCATAAAATTTAAGTAAGTAGGGTGAAAGTATACATCCTTGACATACTCTTTTCACAATTTTCAACCAGTCCTTTGTTCCATGTATGGTTGTAACTGTTGCTTCTTGTCCTGCATACAGGTTTCTCAGGAGGCAGGTAAGGTCCTTTGGTATGCCATCTCTTTAATTGTTTTCCACAGTTTTTTGTGATACACACAGCAAAGGATTTAGAATAGTCAATGAAACAGAAGTAGATGTTTTTCTGGACTTCTCTTGAAGTTTCTATGATCCACGATTGTTGGCAATTTGATTTCAGGTTCCTCTGCCTTTTCTAAGTACAGCTTGTACATCTTGAAGTTCTCAGTTCATATGCTGTTGAAGCCTAGTTTGAAGAATTTTGAGCATTACCTTGCTATTACGTGAAATTCAGACAATTGTACAGTAGTTTGAACAGTCTTAGGTATTGCCCTTCCTTGGGATTGGAATGAAAACTGACCTTTTCCAGTCCTGTGTTCACTGCTGAGTTTTCCATGTTTTTTGGCAGATTGAGTGCAGAACCTTAATAGTATTATCTTTTA
>NW_011493097.1:4072-6479 GCF_000754665.1 Bison bison bison | reverse complement strand
TTCTTAATCTCTTCTGCTTCTGTTAGGTCCCTGCCATTTTTGTCCTTATTTTGCCTATCTTTGCATGAAATTTCCCCTTGATAGCTCTCATTTTCTTACCTCTAGTCTTTCCCATTATATTGTTTTCCTCTATTTCTTTGCATTGTTCATTTAAGAAATTATATATGCATAGATTCTAGACACATATATAGTTATAGTTCTATAGTTATAGTAGGCTTAGCAAAGTAATACATATATGAATTCAGAAAAGTAGCAGTATGCAAGATAAACACAGAAAAATCTGGTGTATTTTAATACCCCACACGAAACAATCCAAAGAGGAAATTAAAAAGTAGTTACACTTCATGATATCTAAATACATAAAATATCTGGAAGTTAATTTAACTGAAGAGAGGAGTGTCCAAAATGGCACGATAGGAATAGTCTGAGCTAATCCTCTGCCATTGGCATACAATTGCAATTATTTACAGAGGGACTATTGATAACAACGCTTGGAAGATTAGAAAAAAAAGATCTTCCACAGCTCAAGGTAAAGAAAGAACTACACCAAAAATGTAGGAAGGATAAAAGTATGATATATTCAAGACATACATCCCAATGTGGGTGATCCATAAGTGGGAGGACAACTACAACTGCAGAAGTTCTCCCCTAAGGAGTAAGGGGGCAGAGACCCATATTAGGGTCTACAGTCCAAGAGTCCTGAACTGGGAACACAAGTCCCCAGGACATTTGGCCATTTGGGTTTACTTACAGGAGAGCCAAAGTGTTGTGGGAAACAGAGACTCTGTTCTTATTTTTTTCTAATTAATACATTTATTTGGCTGCACAGGTCTTAGTTTTGTCATGGAAAATCCTCTAGTTACACCATGTGAACTCTTAGTTGAGGCATGCTGGGTCTAGTTCTCTGACCAGGGATCAAACCCCAGGACCCCTGCATTGGGAGTGTGGAATCTTAGCCACTGGAACACCAGGGAAGTCCCATAGAGACTCCATTCTTAGAGGATGGAGAAACTGGAGAGCAATTGTACCAAACAAAATTTCACACACTCCAGGAACCAGATCAGAAGCAGTAATCGTATAGGATGCTGGGGCAGACCCACCTGTTGGTCTTGGATTGCCTCCTGGAGAGACAAGATGCAACTGGAGACAGCTCACCCTGGGGATATAGATACTTATTGCAGCAATTTTTTTGTGAGCTGGTTCTACCATGAAGATACTGGTGCTGGTTATTGCCATTTTGGAATCACACTTCTAGTTTATTAGTGCAGTGACCCAGCCGTGCCTGGGTAAGCAACACCTACAGCCAAGCAACTAGTCACCAGGTAGGGATGAAGACCCACTGGTGAGGAGGAAGGCTGCCTTAAGATCCCTTCAGCCTACAGCCAACCAGGAACACAACTCAGTCCACCAGATGGCCTAATACTTTGGCCTGCAACAAACCAGTTCACCAGCACTAGACCTGGGAACACAAGGGCCTTGCAGCCACAGATGCTGAAATCTGACTATGTTCACCTACTGGGACAGCATTAGCTCTGAGATCAGCTTCACTCACCAGTTGACAGAAACTATCCCCAGGTCCCGGTGAGTCCAATTCTGCTCACCAGTGACCTGAAACACCAACACTGGGATCCCCGTGGTCGCATGACCCGGTTCTGCCACCAATGATCTGGTACTAGCCCTGAGAAATTCTAGGCTTCAGTCCTACCCTTCAGTGGGCCAATACCAGCTCTGGGATGACCCGGCCATGCAGCCAGAGGCCTCAAGACATGGTTCTGTCTACCAGTATGCCAGCACTAGCCCCAGGACATGGCTTCATTCACCAGTGGGTGGACAACTGCCCAGAGATACCTTGGACCCTAGCCAGGTGACCCATGATGTAGATCCATTCACCAAAAGGCCAGCATCTATTTGGGACACCCTAGACCCAGTACCTAGTTATGTCAGGAAATGACCTAGCCCAGTAGTAGAACAAAAACAGATCTGGTATTACCAACCCTCAGCCACCCAATGCAGAACCTGGCTCCCCCAACAAGAGGGCCAGGACTAGCCCTGGGAAAACATAGGGTTCTGCAGCCAGCTACCTTGTGATCTGGACCTACAAATCTGTGGCAGATAGCCTCTTCACAAGGAAGGGCCTAGCAACCAACTTGACTGGGAGTGAGACACAACCTCCATACCACACACAGTAGTCAGCCTGCCACTATAGGAGGACCCAGACAACTCACATGGGGGATAACCCTATCTCTGATGACCAAAAAGGAGTGCAATGCTGAGGTGCATAGGACATTTACCCCCCAAAAGCCACTTATACAATATAACCAATATACCAAATGCACAGAAATGAAAAGAGGATTAGGCAAAATTAACGAAATGAATATGTTCCAAATGAAGGAATAAGTTAAACTAC
>NW_011493097.1:2138-2275 GCF_000754665.1 Bison bison bison | reverse complement strand
GTAGTTTGAACATTCCTTGGCATTGTCTTTCTTTGGGATTGGAATGAAAAACAACATTTTTCCAGTCCTGTGGCCACTGCTGCGTTTTCAAATTTGCTGGCATACTGACTGCAACACTTTAACAGCATCTTCTTTTA
>NW_011493097.1:0-584 GCF_000754665.1 Bison bison bison | reverse complement strand
AATATCATGGCATTCAGTCCCATCACTTCATGGCAAATAGATGGGGAAACAATGGAAACAGTGTGAGATTTTATTTTTTCAGGTTCCAAAATCACTGCAGATGGTAAGTGAAGCCATGAAATTAAAACATTCTTGCTCCGTGGAATAAAAGTTATGACCAACCTAGACAGCGTATTAAAAAGCAGAGACAGTACTTTGCAAACAAAGGTCCATCTTGTCAAAGCTATGATTTTTCCAGTAGCCATGTATGGATGTGAGAGTTGGACTATAAAAAAAGATGAGCACTGAAGAACTGATGCTTTTGAACTGTGGTGTTGAAGAAGAGGCTTGACAGTCCATTGGACTGCAAGGAGATCCAACCAGTCTATCCTAAAGGAAATCAGTCCTGAGTATTCATTGGAAGGACTAATGCTGAAGCTGAAGCTCCAAAATTTTGGCCACCTGATGTGAAGGACTGATTTACTAGAAAAGAACCTGATGCTGGGAAAGATTGAAGGTGGGATGAGAAGGGGAAGAAAGAGGATGAGATGGTTGGATGGCATCACTGACTCAATGGACATGCATTTGGGTAAGCTCTGGGAGTT
>NW_011493096.1:37384-38696 GCF_000754665.1 Bison bison bison | reverse complement strand
AAGAATACTGAAGTGGTTTGCCATTCCCTTCTCCAATGGACCACATTTTGTCAGACCTCTCCACCATGAACTGTCCGTCTTGGGTGGCCCTTCACGGCATGACTCATAGTTTCATTGTGTTAGACAAGGCTGTGGTCCATGTGATCACATTGGTCAGTTTTCTGTGATTGTGGTTTTCGGTCTGTCTGCCCTCTGATGGAGAAGGATAAGAGGCTTATGGAAGCTTCCTGATGGGAGAGACTGACTGAGGAGGAAACTGGATCTTGTTCTGATAGGCATGCTCAGTAAATCTTTAATCCAATTTTCTGTTAAAGGGGGTAGGGGGCTGTGTTCTCTCCCTGTTATTTTGAAAATTATCTACATGGAATTCTATTGGACATGTAATTGTAGGTCTGGCCACTTACATATATCCACATTCTAATCTGTGAAACTCATGACAAAGTTTGGTCACACGGCAAAGGCAAATTCAGGGGACTTCCCTGGTGGTCCAGTGGTTAAGCATCTGCCTTCCAGTGTGAGGGTCACAGGTTTGATCCTTGCTCAGGTAACTAAGATCCCACATGCTGTGAGGCAACTAAGCCCACATACTGCAACTACTGAGCCCATGTGCCACAACTATGGGGCCCGAGCCACAACTAGAGGAAAGCCCACGTGCTACAACAGAAGATCCTGCATGCTGCAGTGAAGATCCTGTGTGCTGCAACTAAGACTCAACACAATCACAAATAAAAAAACAAATAGATATTTTTTAAAAAGCTTTTTAAAAAAGGCAAATTGAGGTAGCAGATGGAATTAAGATTGTTAATCATCTGACCTTAAGAAAGAGACGTTATCTGGATATCTGGGTGGGCTCAATGTAATCATAAGGGCCCTTAAAGGTGGAACGGAGAGGCAAAAGGAGAACCAGAGATGTGGTACCATGAGAGGAACTCAGTACATTATTGACTTTGGAGATGGAGGAAGGGGACTACAAGTCAAGGGATGCAGGAAGGTTCTAGGAGCTGAAAAAACTCAAGGAAATGTATTCTTTCCCAGAGATTCCAGAATAAACAGAGTCTTGCCACCATCTTGATTTCAGCCCAGTGAGACCTGTGTTGGACTTCTGATCTTCAGAACTAAAAGATAACAAGCTTTTATTAAAATTTGTTGTTGTTGTTCAGTTGCTCAGTCATGTCCAACTCTTTGCAACCCCATGGACTGCAGCATGCCAGGCTTCCCTGTCCTTCACTATCTCCCAGAGTTGTCTCAAACTCATGTCCATTGAATCTATGATGACATCCAACCACCGCATCCTCTGTCACCCCTTTCTTCT
>NW_011493096.1:33266-33649 GCF_000754665.1 Bison bison bison | reverse complement strand
CCGCAAATCAATCAATGTAATACACCACGTTAACAAATTGAAAAATAAAAACCATATGATTATCTCAATAGATGCAGAGAAAGCCTTTGACAAAATTCAACATCCATTTATGATAGGAACTTTCCAGAAAGCAGGAATAGAAGGAACGAACATACCTCAACATAATAAAAGCTATACATGACAAACCCACAGCAAACATTATCCTCAATGGTGAAAAATTGAAAGCATTTCCTCTAAAGTCAGGAACAAGACAAGGGTGCCCACTTTCACCATTACTATTCAACATAGTTTTGGAAGTTTTGGCCACAGCAATCAGAGCAGAAAAAGAAATAAAAGGAATCCAAATTGGAAAAGAAGAAGTAAAACTCTCACTGTTTGCAGAT
>NW_011493096.1:32854-33166 GCF_000754665.1 Bison bison bison | reverse complement strand
GTAAAGAGACCCAGGCAGATTCTTTACCAGCTGAGCCACAAGGGAAGCCCGGGTTTCAAAATCTTATATGTAACACACAGCTAACATCATACTCAATGAAACACTGGATGCTTTCCCTCTAAGATCAAGAACAAAATAAGAATCTCCACTTTCATCGTTGCTATTTAACATTGTAATGTAAGTTCTAGCCAAAGCAATTAGATGGAAGAATAAATAAAAACACATAAATTAGAAAAGAAGAAAAGAACAAATCACAGAAGAAATAAAAAAAAAGAAATCAAAATATGCATAGAAACTAATGAAAATGAAAAC
>NW_011493096.1:32173-32419 GCF_000754665.1 Bison bison bison | reverse complement strand
TGGGATTCTCCAGGCAAGAACACTGGAGTGGGTTGCCATTTCCTTCTCCAGTGCATGAAAGGGAAAAGGAAAAGTGACACGACTCTTAGCGACCCCACGGACTGCAGCCTACTAGACTCCTCTGTCCATGGGATTTTCCAGGCAAGAGTACCGGAGTGGGGTGCCAGTGCCTTCTCTGAAAGAACTCCTACAATGTGACAGTAAAAAGATCCTCTTAGAAATAGGCAAAGCATTCAAAAAGACATT
>NW_011493096.1:31511-32073 GCF_000754665.1 Bison bison bison | reverse complement strand
TGAGAGTCCAGATATAAACTCATACATATATGGTCAATTCATTTTCAACAAGGGTGTCAAGACCATTCAATGGCAAAAGAAGACTCTCTTTAATAGATGGTGATGGGAAAACTGGATATTCATGTGCAAAAGAATGAAGTTTGAACCCCTACTTCATACCATATACAAAAATTAATTCACAATGGATCTAAGACATAAATATAAATGCTGAAGCCATACACTTCTTGGAAGAAAGCAGAGTAGTCAATCTTCATGACTTTAGGTTTGGCAATGCATTCTTAGACATAACATAAAAAACACTGGCAACAAAAGAAAAATAGATAAATTAGACTTCACCAAAATTAATTTTTTGTGCATTAAATGACATTATTAAGAAAGAAGAAAGATAACCTATAGAATGGGAGAAAATATTTGCAAATCTTATGCCTGATATTTCATATCTGATAAGAGTTTAATGTACAGAGTATATAAAGAACTCTTACTGCTGCTGCTGCTAAGTCGCTTCAGTCGTGTCCGACTCTGTGCGACCCCATAGACGGCAGCCCACCAGGCTTCCCCGTCC
>NW_011493096.1:30854-31411 GCF_000754665.1 Bison bison bison | reverse complement strand
GGGATGGGGAGGGAGGAGGGAGGAGGGTTCAGGATAAATTAACAAATTAAAAAAAAAAAAAAGAAAACTATAAAACACTGGTGAAAGAAATAAAAGAGGACACTAATAAAAAAAAAAAAGAAAAGAAGTAAACCTGGATGATATGATCCCATATAAAGAAAAGCTCAAAGAATCTGCATAAAAGCTACTAGGGCAAAAATTCAGTAAAGGTGCAGGGTACAAGATCAACACTCAAAAATCATTTGTGTTTCTGTGTACCATCAATGAAAAATCCAAGAAGGAAATTAAGAAAACAATTTCATTTATAATAGCATCCTATAGGATAAAATATTTTGGAATAACTTAAATAAGGTGGTTAAAGACTTGTATGTTGAAAACTACAAAACATTCCTGAAACAAAGTAACTATGACCCAAATAAATGGAAACATGTCCCACGTTCATGGATTGGAAGACTTGATATTGTTAAAATGCCAATATTACCCAAAGCAATCTATAGTTTGAATGCAATCTCTATCAAAATTCCAATGACTTTTTTAAAAAATAAAAATGGAAAAGC
>NW_011493096.1:28668-29724 GCF_000754665.1 Bison bison bison | reverse complement strand
GACCCCATGGACTGTAGCCCGTCAGGCTCTTCTGTCCATGGAATTCTCCAGGCAAGAATATTGGAGTGGGTTACCATTTCCTTCCACAGGGGATCTTCCCAACCCAGGTACTGAACCCGGGTCTTCTGCATTGCAGGCAGATTTCTTTACCATCTGAGCCACCACCTAAAAGAATGGAAAAAAAATGTATCGAATATATATTTTTATGCCTATTCACAATAGTTAAAAGGTAGAAACAACCCAATGTCCATTAACAGGTTAATTGGCAAACACAATGTGATGATAAATAATGCAATGGAATATTATTCAACCAGTAAAAGAATAAAGTTCTGATACATGCTGCAACATGAACGAAATTTGAAAACATTATGCTAAACGAAAAATATTCAGACACAAAAGACCAGTATTTTCTGATTCCACTTACCTGAAATATCTAGAATTGGCAAAATCAAATAGACAGAAAGTAGATTAGTGGTTACCTGGGGCTTTGGGAAGGCAGAAATGAAAATGTATTGTTTAATGGTTAAAAAGCTTTTGTTTTAGGTGATGAAAAAGTTTTGAAAACATATGATGGATGTAATTAATGCCACTGAATTGTACACTTAAAATGGTTAAAATCACATATATTATAATATATATTTTACTACAATAAAAATAATTTTAAGATGGTCAATTAACCCAAGAGAAAAGAGGAAAAAAGTAAAGACAATTGAAATAGCAAGATGACAGATTTTATTGCAAACATATCAATAATCATGTTAAATATGAATGAACTAAACCCACCAGTTAAAAGACGAAGATTGTCAGATTAGATTAAAAAAATAAAAAGATGCAACTATGCTGTCTTCACTTTAAATATGGAGAAATAGTTTATAAGTAAAATGGGAGAAAGATATGCCATGCAGATATGATCAAAAGAAAGCTGGACTAACTATATTAATTTCAGACCAAGAAGAGTGCAGAGCAGTAAATATTTTCAGAGACAAAAAGGGACACTGCATAAAGATAAAGGTATCAATTTTCAAGAAGAAATATTAATTCTAAATTTGTATGCAC
>NW_011493096.1:27491-28134 GCF_000754665.1 Bison bison bison | reverse complement strand
GTAAGAACTACAAGCTTGATACTGCTTCCACTGGATTGTTAGTGAGCTCAGGCACAAAAGGTATAAACAGGTAGTCATAGAGACAAGTCTATGAAATACATGACCATCCCATAAACTCCATTGGTAGTAAACCAGAGCAGCTTGTCTGATTCATTGCCTTTCTATGTTATATTTGGGTTGAAATTTCATGTTTCTATATCTTGGAAATGTTAGTTGAAATTGAATTTACTTAGAAATTGAAGATATTGCTGTTGAAAAAATCCCTGTATTACATTATATTTTTAGGCTGTCCCTTCCTGGTTATAACCAGGGAACTATTGTGTATACTGATAATAACATCTGAGTATCTCCTATGGCCCAAGCACAGTGTTAAGCACTTTATGTACATTATCTCATGCAATCTGATCCAACAAACTAAATACCAAGATCACTCCATTTTTAGGTGGTGGTGGTTTACTCGCTAAGTCATGTCTGATCCTTGAGACACCATGGACCTCATAGCCTGTCAGGCTCCTCTGTCCATGGGATTTCCCAAGCAAGAATACTGAAGTGGGTTGCAATTTCCTTCTTTAGAGGATTTTCCCAACCTAGGGATTGAACCTGGGTCTCCTGCATTGCAGGCAGATTCTTTACTAACTGAGCC
>NW_011493096.1:26062-27391 GCF_000754665.1 Bison bison bison | reverse complement strand
CATAAAGAAAGCTGAGCACTGAAGAACTGATGCTTTTGAACTATGGTGTGGGAGAAGACTCTTGAGAGTCCCTTGGACAGCAAGATCAAACCAGTCAATCCTAAAGGAAATCAACCCTGAATATTCATTGGAAGGACTGATAATGAAGGTGAAACTCTAGACTTTGGCCACCTGATGCGAAGAGCTGACTCATTAGAAACGATCCTGATGCTGGGAAAGATTGAGGGCAGGAGGAGAAGAGGATGACAGAGGATGAGATGGTTGGATGGCATCACTGACTCAATGGACATGAGTTTGAGCAAACTCTGGGAGCTGGTGATGGATGGGGCAGCCTAGTGTGCTGCTTATAAGGACATTTATAATCTTATGGTGTTGCAAAGATTGGGACACGACTGAGCAACTGAACTGAAATGAAATGTCCTTATTGTTTAAGTGATTTTGAGTTAGATTTTTTTATTGCTTGCAACCAAATAATCTAGGATGCACAAAGCCAAGACCAACTTTGCTATTGTTTCTTGGACAGGTTATTTAAACACTCTGTGCCTCGGTTTCCTTATCCATAAAATGGACAAGGACAGTATTCACTTGATTTGCTTTGGTAGTGACTAAAAATGGACTTTATTTCCCTCTGATATTGAAAGTATATTTCAATGCTGGACAATACTTTGTTGTCTTGAATGAATGATCTTGCAATTGCATACAGTGATGAGACAGCCATTTTTAATGTAAATATGGAAATTCATCTGGGATGTTTGGAGACCGCTCTCTAGGTAACTCCAGGAACCGGGCATACTAAGAAGGTGAGCAAATGTTCATTTTGATTGCTCGAGGTGATGTCTATGAATTAGAGAGTTTGCAGTAGCAGATTCCTACTGATTTAAGATCTAGCTGAGATGATTGGGAGATGGATCAACCCATACAAAGAAGAAGCAGAAGAGGGCTGGCACTGGTTATTTCCATAAGTTCATACCCAGTTTCATCTAATAAATCCCTTACTCATTTATTGGCTGAGAAAAGGCTTGATAATGAAAGTGAGACATCTGAATGTCAGGAAGCCTTTGATAAATTAAAAGGCAATTTGGTAAGAGACAAAATTTAGACAATTCCTGATTAAAATAAAATGTATAACTACAGAAACTCTGAAGCAAGAATGTGAGGTTGTGTTGACCTAGGATGGAGAAGAGAGAAAAACAGTCCCTTCCTTCTTTAAAAATATGAAAATGCATTGTCTAGATTTAAAGTAGCTGGAGATTCCACGGGCTGAAGTGAAGTGAAAGTCACTCAGTTGTGTCCAACTCTTTGAGACCCCATGAACTATACAGTCCATGG
>NW_011493096.1:24330-25962 GCF_000754665.1 Bison bison bison | reverse complement strand
AACTGAGCCACAAGGGAAGCCCCCCATTTTTAGGAGTGATAGTCAAAAATATTGAACAACCAGGATGGGCCCTGATCAGAATGGACACCTGCAGAATATCAGCACAGCCATACTCATGCATATCAATTGGATATTAGCCTTCTTCATTTTATGGATGAGAAAATCGAGGCACAGAGAGTTTAAGTAATCTGCACAAGACATGGCTGGCAATGGAGCTGGGGACTTGAAATCAGATCAGTGTATCTCCAAAGCCCACATTTGACTGTCACCACTATGCTGTCCTGCATAACTTCCCAGGACAGAGGGAAGGCTGATCACATGTCACCTATATTTGAGTCCTTGATAAAGCTGAAACATTATTCAGTTTTATATTTTCCCTTCATTAATCCAAAACCCTGACAGTTGTATAACAACTCCCAAATTAATGTTGTAGAGACAGACAAAGTCATTACCTAAATATACCCTTAATATTAAATGTATAGGAGACAAGTCATCGTGTGGCAGACATAACCCATCCTGGGGAGATGAATGACTTATACTTACTGCTTTAGAATTTTGTGGGGAGATAGGAGTTTGCAGAGGAAGGTGAGTGGTCGATAGGTCAAAAGTAGGATAATGAGGGAGTGGCCTAATATGATTTCTCCTGAGCAAAGCAGGCATGTTAAAATAAAATTACCTAGTGAATGAAACATTTGAATGTTCCTAATTACAGCCATATCCTAACAAGGGAGGGAGGGAAAACATGATGGTGGGGTCAGGGGTGGAGGACTGCTGGTGAGAGGGGGATCCACATATGATATGAGGGTGAGGGAGTGAAAAAGAATCTGGTCACATTCTCCTGGAGTCTCCTGCAGTTTCTTTTAGAATACTGCAAGTCTGCAAGTCTTTTCTCGCACTTTCAGCCTGGGCTCAGAGTCAGGGCCAAAGTTCGAACAACATCAAAGTTTATTTTTGAAATAAAGGTTTATTTCCTCATGGAATTCTTGAATGGTTTGCCCTGTATCGTGTGTGTGTGTGTGTGTGTGTGTGTGTGTGTGTATGTGAAGCATTGAGTCTGGGCTGAAAAGAATTTCTCTGAGGACCTTGAGCCATCTTAGGCTTACACGCCTACTGCCCTGGGAGGTGATTGATGGCTGTGTAAGTTTCCAGTCCACCCCTGGAGGCCCAGCTTTGGGGTGCAACCTTCCCCACTCCACGGCCTCAGCTGCCTCAAGGGCACAAGCTTGCTCTCTCCTCTCAAATCTTGTAGCACTGCTCCACGCCCCACATCCCCTCTTCAAAATGTGGCGTTAATTAGCATGGGTTTTGTCTGCCTTGTTATTTGAGTGTGGGCTTTATTCTGATTGAAAAACCAAAAGCTGCCAGTTTGCTTTCTTTGGGCTACTTTCTTTGCGAGGAGAGAGAGTTCTTACTTGTGTTTTTAACTGTAGAGCCAAGCCTTAATACCAAAATGGGTAATAGACATTTTAAACAAGAGTCAGTCTAGTATTTGCCAGTTCTTGTTAATTTCCCTTGATACAGACACTAGAACCAGGGAACAACAGAATTTCAGACTTGGAACTGAGGAGCAGCCTTCCCCCGCCCCCTGCTGGCTATATATATATATATATATATATATATATTTTTTTTTTT
>NW_011493096.1:21616-23630 GCF_000754665.1 Bison bison bison | reverse complement strand
TTATGGAGTCTCCTGGCAAGAGGGTGTGAGGTGGAATACATATTCTTACAATGTAGATACAACAATTGATTGACTATAGAGGAATGTAAAGGAAAAAACTGGCATCTTTGCTTAGCCAATAAGATGCTACTATTTAGGTGTATTTGAGAGGTAGCAACAGGGGGCACAACCTTCTTGTTCTTCATGGTGAAATCAGATGGAGGGCTGCACTAGCAAGCTGGGTAGGTTGTATGAAGTTTGTTCATATTCATTTTGAGGCTATGAAAACTGTCAGTTTGGAGGAAGAGAAATGACATATCCTATGCTATTTATTCTTTCAGATTCAGTTTTTTATTGAAATTCTAGGTTCTTAGCAGCAGGTAGTTAGCCACGACAGGAAGTAGGAAGGAAAGTACAGGCCTTGCTGGTCATGAGTGGTCAGCTTTCCCATTTCCCTCCTACTTGCCTGGTCACTTCTTAGTCTCTGCTTTTAGGCCAGACCTAGACCTAACTCCCTCCAGTACTCTTGCCTGGAAACTCCCATGGATGGAGGAGCCTGGTAGGCTGCAGTCCATGGGGTCGCTAAGAGTCAGACACGACTGAGTGACTTCCCTTTCACTTTTCACTTTCATGCATTGGAGAAGGAAATGGCAACCCACTCCAGTGTTCTTGCCTGGAGAATCCCAGGGACGGGGGAGCCTGGTGGGCTGCCGTCTACGGGGTTGCACAGAGTCAGACACGACTGAAGCGACTTAGCAGCAGCAGCAGCAGCAGCAGACCTAACTCCACAGGTGTGCCTTGCTTGGGTTCAGATTGCAACTCGGAGCACAGTAACAGATGAACTACTATAGGCCTGGAGTCTGGGAGCTGGTGGGTGAGTAGAAAGCACCCAGCATTCTCAGCTTGGTTGGTAGGGGCCTCTTAGACATGAAGTGCCAAACTTTTAAACAACTCAAAGCAAGTGTTTCATTCAAGGAGTACTTTCTGGCTACCTGGCCCTGGAGACATGGGCACAGATGAGGCATAGCATCCTTGCCCCTTCCCTGAGTCACAGTGTTCTGCTCCAGAATCCACAATGTTTCTGTTGCCTCTTGGGCCAAGTTAAATACTTTAGTAAGGCTCTTCATATCAGGCTCTGCCTCTAGACCAGCTTCATTTACTCATTCATCAACATTATTTTCTGAGTACCTCCTGGGTGCCAATTGTTAGGCTTGGTACTGGGAACATAGCAGTGAGTAAGACAGACATGGTTCCTCTCCCCATGCAACCAACAGTACAGAGGGAGAGACAATGTCATTACAAAAACAGTATCATTACTACTAAACAAGAATGATTGTGAGGATACTGTGCAGGGGTGGAGGGGTGATGTGGGAGCATGGGGCAGAATCCTTCACCTTAGCTTCTTGCCTGTCCCAGACAGCTTGGCTGGAGTGTGGTACTTCTAGAACCCCAACCCTCCCTCCAAAGACTGGATTCAGACCCCTGTGCTCCTTCCTCAGAGGCTTTCTACATGCAGGCCTGCTTCTCATTTGAGGTCTCACCTTTCCTGTTGGGAAGAGACTGGAGATATGAAGGAACGTGGAAATGTACGTATATTCCCTTGACTTCTTCCATGCGATGTGCAGTGTGCCTCTGGCCCTGGGAAGGGAGGAAGGGCTCTGTTCTGAGGTGGCCCCATTGCAAGTTCTTGATGTTTCCTTGATGAAAACCAGGGCCAGCGCTCTGAAGAGGCTGGAGTGAGCAGATTCGGCTGGGGGGAAGGGCGTGGGGTTAACGCTGATTTGCTTGCAGTTGAGCTTGTTATTAGAGAGCTCTGAAAGATTCGGCGGCTTTAGGAACCAGAGCAGTGAGTGCAGCTCAGACACCAGGCCTGGCCCAGGCCTGCCGCCCTCTGGCAGCGAAGCTCTGCCCACACAGTCTCATTCAATCTGCTGGTACCTCATTTCTTTTTCTCCAGAATGGAGATCAGTTTAAACAGCCCATAGGTTAAGGAAAATTATCCCTGGAGAACCCAGCCAAGTCCCTACTTCCTGCC
>NW_011493096.1:20340-21516 GCF_000754665.1 Bison bison bison | reverse complement strand
TTATTATTTTGGCCACCTGGCATGCGGGGATCTTAGTTTCCTGAGCAGGGATCAAATCTGTGCCCCCTGCGGTGGGAGCTTGGTGTCTTAACCCCTGGACCACCAGGAAAGCCCCAGATTACTTTTAACTGGTAGTAGAATCTTGAACCGCTTAAGGGGCAATTCTCTGAAAGAAATGAATAAAAACAGGTCACATTCAGGATCATTAGTGCAGACACACGTATTCTGTTCAAGGTGTTTTACTAAAGGATTATAAGAATGGGAACATTTTTTAGGAGGAAAGATGAGGAGAGAATTACCAGAAGGAAGAAGTGGAACCACACCAAAGTCAAAGAAGTGAGAGGAGAATCAGATGGGAGACTGGATGTGTTGAAAATAAATGTTCTGAGTGGAAACTGCCCAAGTGCACAAGGACATATGAACACTTGGGGATTCTGATTTTCTGAGGATGCCACTATCCCCCACTCTTCCACCTTCTAGAATGGAGAGAAATCAGGACGTGACCACAGGGTTGCCAGTACTGAAAACACATCCTGGCTCCTATACCACCTCCTCAGTGGGCATCCTAGGAGTGCACTGAGGCCCGAGATAGAGGTCGTCTCAGCCCAGAGGCCTTGCCAGGAAGAAGGGGCCCTGGGCTACCCCCCCCCTTTTTTTTTGCTTAAAATATGGATCTGTGTCCCTCTATCTGGACGGAATCTGCTGTTCCAGAGAATGGGTTTGTTTTCATTCATGCATTCTTTCATTCACTCACTCATTCATTCCAGAGCCTTAACAGGCTAACAGTAGTCCAGGACTCCCCAGAAACTCTGCCCTCCTGAACAGTCGAGTAAGATATTTGGTTCTTTCCCCACTCTTTTCCAAGCTCCTGGGCGGTAGAAGGCTGTGCTCACAGTCTAGTCGTCTAGTCTGTGTGTGGCACTGAGTACATGTTTGGGAAAGGGAATCTAGAGGAATGAGGTCAGACTATTCTGCGGGTCTCCGCTGGTTACTAGCTGCTGTAGGCACGGGTGCGCTTGAATTTCTATTATTTACGAAGAAAAAGTTTAAAGCACACACACACTGAAGCAGAAAAGAAATTTAACCATAAGTACTGGGACTGGAGCTACAACAGGAGGACGTGGGCACACAACACCGAACGAACATCATATACACACCCCACTCTCACAGACATTC
>NW_011493096.1:18955-19184 GCF_000754665.1 Bison bison bison | reverse complement strand
GGGAGACTCCCCCTCGCAGCCGGCTTCTCTGACCCCTTACCCCTGGGGTCCGGTTGCACAGACTTGCTTGGGAGAACCGTTTAAAGCAACTGTCATCAGTTTTGTGATCCCTTTAGAAATCAGCCATGCCTGAGAAACTCGGTGGTGCCCTCACTGAGCACACAGGGCCCGTCAGAGGGCAGGAGGGCAACGCGAGCCCTTGTGCTTTACTATTTTGAACCCCGACACT
>NW_011493096.1:16833-18646 GCF_000754665.1 Bison bison bison | reverse complement strand
GGAATCCTCTGTCCATGGAAATGCCGTGATCCTTTAGAGTGTGGGACTTTTGGTGAAAGCAAGGGGATTGAATGTGCTGGAAATGTTGACCTCAGCTGGGGCATGCCAGGTACCAGGGCCAATTGACAGCACCAGAAAGTTAGGAAAGAGAAGGAGCAGGGTGGAAAGAAGTTTCAGATGGGACAGAATGGCTACTGACTGACTTGTGATTGCAGCTGCTTTGGGAAAGAAGTGTCTGAGTCAGCCCCTCTCCATTGCAGACCTCACCTCGATCCCATCCCTTCCATACAACAGGAGTTACAGGCCCTGGCACCCCTCTTTCAAAAACTCTCTGGCCTCTGAGGTAGATGGTGGAGGTCACTGGGTCCTGTGGGGCAAGGAAGGTGGAAGACAATTGACTGCTAGATGGAATGTGGACACAGGGCCAGAAACCTCTGCCGGGCAGGGGAGCAGGAAAGCTGGGGCCTTAGGTCTGGTTAATTCTCACTTAAGAGAGAGGGTAAGACGGTCACTGTTGATTTTTTCCTGGGATCCCACTGACTACCAAGATTAGCCTAGGAGAAATTTGAGAAGTCAGTTTGGGGAGTCATTTTCAAAATGCCCACCTGGTCTGCAGAGAGCCACCTAATGAGCACATCAGGGTGAGTTAAGGACAGTGAGGAAGCTCTGTTTTTCCAACTTGCACCTTTCTGAGAGCCCCTTCCCTGTGAGGGAAGGAATGGCTTCACCAAGTTGCCTTTGGGCCAGTGACCTGGTGGGTTAGAAAGAGATGGCTTTATGCAATGACAATATTTTAAAGGAAGGGAGCAATTTCTTCGGAAAAATTGCATTGGGTTGGCTTCCTTGAAATTTGTTAAGAGCTGAGAGAGTGGCTGTCTCTCATCTTTGGGGCAGCTTCTTGCCTTTGAGAGTGTACCTGTCTCCAGGCTCAGAGACATTGAAGGGGCCTGCTGTATAAATGGAACACAGCTACCTTAATTTGGCAAGAAGGTCTTGTTTTCCATTTTCTGGTCTAATGCCCTACTCTAGACTCCCCTTGAGGTTCCCACTGCACACTTTTCAGGAGCTTTGATTGCTCGGCACTTAAATTAGGCCTTCTCAGCAATGATCTGAGCACAAGTGCCAAATGCAGAGGGAGTTGGGGAGCATAATCAGTGCACCATCTGGCCACCCCCCATGTTGCTCGGACATAAGCTTCAATAAAGTATTCAGCAGATGTAGATTATATATTTTGACCCCAACTAAAAATGCTTTTACCCCATTGTTGTCAGGACTTGCCCTTTTCTTCTTTCCTGTTTCTTTTCCTCCTAGAACTCCTACTCCGTTACTGACCATTTTGCTGGTGGTGGGCACTCCCAGTCAACATTTTACCCTATATGTCCTCCGTCAGACTGGATTTCCCCCAAATTCTTGCTCTAGCTATTTTTTGGCCTTGAGGTCAGGAAAGAATGGGGAAGGAAAGTTTGGAAGCAACATGGCCAGAGTGAATGACACCTGACAGGCCAGCAGCTTGTAGCCTCCCTGCAGGGACAGTTTGGCTGCCACCTCCAGACTGAGTAATGACAAGTCAGACTGGCCCATAGCCTTCAGGCTTGTGGAGATCAGACTTCAGGCTGAGCTGGGCAGGGAGGCCAGATGGGGGAGAACAGGGAGAGGAGAGGGAGAAAGATAGAGGAGGAGAAAGTTGATGCTAAAGGAGTCCAAGGTGTTCCTTCCTCTCCACAATCAAGGATCACGCCCCCACCATCTTCAAGGTTACAAGGGTGGGACTGGACTGGACTGGTTGCCTGGCAACACCCTCTCCTCCACTGAA
>NW_011493096.1:13983-16733 GCF_000754665.1 Bison bison bison | reverse complement strand
GTAGATCTGTCGCTGTTGCTGCACCCTTGGCATCACCCTGCCTATAACTTGCATTTTTCCTCACATCTGGTTTTGAATGTGACCCTCTTTATTGCATTCGTGTCCTGGACTTTGTGCTCTTCATCTCAAGAATGGCATGGTCAAAGCCAGTGGGAAGCCACTGGGTCAGAGCCAGGCATATAGCTCCAAGTCTTCCGCCATGTGCTGAGTCAATCCACGCTTTCCAGTTTCTCCCTCAGAGATCTATTTAATGTATGTAGGTGCTTAGATGCTAATTACAAAAGCAATCAGGCCATTGGCCTGGAGGTATAATATCTCCTGTGCAAGCAAGGAAGTCACTGAAGCACAGGACAACACTAGGTGTGTTTAATAACACTGGGGAGGTATCTTGTTACACTAGCCCATGAACTTGTGGGAAAGATGCTCTGTTCCTTCTTGCAATGATTTTGGCTTGAATACAGCCAGTTGGGTTGATGGTGGAAACTCCCACTTCACCTTTATGTAAAATTCCTGCCTCATGATTTTCCAACTTTGTGGCAACTCTGGCTGCAAATCAGAAAGGACAGCTGGTTTATTTATGTTTAAACCATAATTCCAGCATGAGCAGAGACTGTTGTAAATCTATATGGAGATGAAAAATGAAAACTGAACCTCTAGACTGCAGCCAGTTTACCATTAGATGAGGTGTGGTAGACCTTGAATCTGACCATCATGCCTACTGAGGAGGGGATATGGCCTGCTTGAGAGTTGGATGGAGCAGAGAGAACTTGGGGGACTGGGAAAAGGCACTCTACCAGGGCTCACTTTTGTCTCTCTCCTATCTGTCAGCCCCAGAAACTGTTGGGACAGTTGGTTTGACAGGGTGGGGAGGGGGAGCAAGCCTATATTCTTTTAAGTAAATACCGTGAAATTCCTGCTTCATGGTATTTCCATGTGTTGAAAACATCTTCTCTGGAAATTTGGACACCAAAATGTCCACTAGAATTTCCTCCACTTTAGAAACAAGAAATTTAATCTTTTCCCTTTTTTTTAGACACATGAACACCTAAAGTGATAAAAACATCAGAATGATGGAAGAGTAGAATAATAGGAGAGGATTCAAGTTATGGCTCTTGGGCTCAATTTTTATCTTTATGGAGTTGATTAGATGACAGGAGAAGGGTGGTGAATTTGCATCATTTGTCCCTGTATTTCTCTGGCTTGGGTGGAGTGGAGTTTATACTATGTGGCACCAACAATTTGGTCATTAATCATTATGGGCACCATAATACTTGACTTCTGTATTTTCTTCTCAGGAAAGGGTAGGGACTTACCTAAAGGCACCCAGATGGATCAGGATCTTTTGTAGCTTTAAGTGCTGGAAAGATCATAGTGCCTCTTCATACCTAATTCCAAATGAAAACAATACTAAACCTGCAAATAAAATCTTATTTTAAAGGATTACTCAGAGCTCCACTTGTACATTGAAAATAAAATAGCTTCTTATTAGATTCTTTCATTCTCTCTCTCTTTTGTACTCCTGTTATTGGTGCCCTAAGCATGGACATAAGCTGCCTCGTAGGGAATGTGGCACTGCTAGGTCACAGTAGAGGTCAGTGGCAGGAGGCCTTGATCTAGAAGCCAGGGCTTCTGCCATCCAAACCAGTACTCTGCCTTTGCAAGGATGCTAAGTTCAAAGTCAGCTGTTCATTGAGAGTCACTGCTGTGGCATTTTTTTCTAGCTGGAACTAGTTTAGGATGAGGAATAGCTCTTGCTACCTTTGGGAACTGAGGGATGATCTAGAGAACAGGCCTCCTGGGGTTTCTACAGTTGGGACTTGGGGGGTGAGATGGAGGCAGAGGGGAGAAAGGAAGATCAACCTTGCATCATGTAAAGAATAGATGTGAGGCAACAGGATCCCTTGCTGAAACAGTCTTCTTGAAGTGTTCAGTAGGAAATAGCCTTGGAAAAAGGATCTTTAGTTGGGAAGGGATGGCTGGGCCAGTGACCTGACACTGTCCTCTGAAGGTCACCTTTCCACTGAATCTTTCCTTCACAATCCTTCTATCATCTCTATATCTTCTATTTTCCCTAATAGCTTTTAATCCAACTGTGGACACTCCTCATTGCACACCCACATCCTATTTTCTATTATTACAGCAGAGTCTAGTTGGCATTTCCAAAGGTACGTTTATTAAAAGCCTAGGGGAATGAGAAAATAAAATTATTACCAAAAATGTGTTTAACATACATGTTTCTAAAGTATGAATTTATTCTTCTTCAAAGCTTGAGTAGCTTAACAGACTTACTAGCTTTGCTGCTCTATATACTCTTTCTGAGGGACTCAAATCACCTTTTCCTCAGATCATTACCTTCTAGCTTTGAAGAAAGGGCACCACTTTGGGTACTGTTTCCGTCACCCACCACTCACCCTTGTGCTGGGTTTTAGAGACCCACAGATAAATGAGACACAGTCTGTCCCTTCAAAGAGCTCTCAATTTCAGGGATAGATGTCATCTTGTTTGCCAGCATATCAGCACAGGATGCCTGGGTACCCAGTGTTCTCCTCTAGGTTGAGGAGAGCTGATGACCAGAATCCGGACCCCAGTTAACACCCCATAGGATTTTCCATTCAATCTGGTTTGGGATCCAAGGATGGCATTTGGGGTTTTAGAATTCCCTATGGTAAGGGCATGGCAACCCACTCCAGTATTCTTGCCTGGAGAATCCCTATGGACGGAGGAGCCTGGCGGGCTGCCATCCATGAGGT
>NW_011493096.1:11735-13883 GCF_000754665.1 Bison bison bison | reverse complement strand
TGCTACTGTGAATTCAGCAATGCTTTTACATGAATTCGTAGATTTAAAATTGATGATCTTCTCTTCATACATAGGCAGAATAGTGCTTATTCAGTAGATGAATAATAGGTGGATGTGCAGACTCAGAGACGTCTTGTGATAACTCCTCTAGAGTTATCTGCATGGCCTTCTAGAGTCTTCTACCCTCCTTTGGGAAGCACTGACCTAACCTTCCTGGTTCAAGCTGTCAGCTCTTTCCTGCTGTGGAGAATTCCATGATTTCACCCAGATAAGCCCTCACTGAGGTTTTCAAGTTATAGTACACTGGATGGCAGTATCTTTTCTTCCACTTTATTTATTTACTTTCCTCTCAGTTTTATTAGAATATAATTGACATACAGCACTGCATAAGCTTAGGTGTACAAGATGATTATTTGACTTACATACATCATATAATGAGTAGTATAATGTTTAGTGAACATTCATCGTATCATGTAGATACAAAATTAAAGAAAAAAGTATTTCTTCCTTGTGATAAGAACTCTTAGGATTTACTCTCTTAACTTTCAGATATAGCACACAGCAGTGCTAGTTATATGTTACAACTCTAGTACTTACAACTGGAAGCTGGTGCCTATAGACCACCTTCATCCAGTTCTCCCTCCTCTCACCCCATCTCCTCTGGTAACCACAAATCTGATCTCTTTTTTTCTGTGTTTATTTGTATGTTTTTTGAAGTATGATTGACTACAGCACTGTATTAGTTCCTGATGCACAATATAATGATTCCATTTTTCTATACCTTACAAATTGATCCCATGGTAAGTCTAGTTACTATCTGTCACCACACACAAAAAAGATATTACATTATTATTGACTCTATTTCCCACACTGTACATTTTATCCCTATGATTCCTTTATTTTGTAACTGGAAGTTGGTACCTCTTAATCTCCCTCATCTATTTCACTCATCCCCCCACCTGCTCCCTGCTGGCAACCACCCGTTTATTCTCTGTAGCTATGACTCTGTTTCTGTTTCATTATGTTTGTTCATTTGTTTTGTTTTTTTTTTAGATTCCACATATAAGTAAAATCATCTGATATTTGTCTTCTTCTGTATGACTTATTTCATTAAGCATAATATTCTCTTTGGAGAATTACCCAGAAGTGGAATTGCTGGATCATATGGTAGTTGTATTTTTAATGTTTTGAGGAACCTCCATTGGATGGCAGTATCTTAATAGACAAGACTATGTCAATAATGCCACAAATAGGAGATGTGCTGACTGTGTTTGCACAAGGAGGCTTGCAACAAGGTGCTTTGTATGTGAGGCACTGGGTCTGACTGTGTATAAGACCACTAGGCTCAGTCCTTTAACTTGGAAGGTTTGAGCAACCTCTGTCTATCCCTCCTCTATTCCTGCTGTCCCTCCCTCTCTTTCTAAACTGTAAGCTCCCGAATAGAAAGTAAGCATCTTTAGAGTGGAGATTATTCTCTGTTTTTACTGCCGTATCTCCAGTTCCTAAAATAGTGCTTGGCACTTAATAAATAGCTATTAAGTTTAATTCCTCCCTTGTTTCTGACCATCACACATGTATTGAGCACCTAACTCTGGGTCTGGCCCTGTGCTGGTCTCTGAGGATATAGAGCCAAGTTAGAGTGCAGCCCCATGGTCCAGCAGGGAGAGCCTGGAGTCATCATACTGCCCAACCATAGGCAAGCCCAGGGGTCGTCGGAAGGCGAAGGAAGCTCACCTAATTCAGCTCAGAGGCTTGGAAAAGATTTGAGAAGGCTGTGTGTGTGAGTTCTGAAGGATGATCTGGAGCTGGCCAATTGAAGAAGGAGGGGGAGGGAATTCCTGGCTCAGGAGGTAGCCTGTGTGAGGCCCTGGATATGTGAGAGGGCTAGTGTGGGGGAGGAACTAACTCAAGTGATTCAGGAGGAGCGGGTACAAGGCACCTCCTGACTCAGAGTGAGCCCTCAGGGTGGAGGTGGGGTGGGGAGGCGCTAACACCCTGTTTGCTGACCAAGAAGCAGGATACTGGAGCGTCCTTAGGAAGATTCAAACACACTTGTAATAGGAACTGCAGATTTTCTTGATCTACATTCAAGTTTTCATTATCCTTGGGCAGATGAGACCTGAGGGACCTTGGCCCTTCACTGCTTTG
>NW_011493096.1:8777-11635 GCF_000754665.1 Bison bison bison | reverse complement strand
CCCCCTAAGACATCCAAGCCAGGAGGCACCCCATGCCACAGTGAGATAGAAAGAGGGAGAGAAAGCAAGAATCTACCTGCTTGTTATATCCCCAGCTGTGTGGATCCAGTTGCATTCCAGAGCAAAATATATTATTCATGCCCCTGCTTTTTTGCTAGTGGGGACATTTGATGTTTCACTATATGTTTTATTTTATTTTCTTTCTAAATTCTTTCTAGATTCTTAAGAATGGTCTGTAATTCATCTAGGGGAAAATCAGAAAAATATTTTTTTTCCTTTGGAAAATGGATTCAAAGAGGAGATGAGTTTTTAAAATGATTCAGCTGTTTTTATTTTAAGTGCTTTTTTTTTTTTAAATTTGCTTCTGAGAACAGTGTAATTAACTGGCAATTTATAGTTTGATTCCCTGTATCTGCGAAATAGTCAAACTCATGTTGTTTTCCCCAACCAGCAGGCCCTAAGGGGAGTGAGGTCTCCTCTGCCAGCAGATCTTGGGCGGTCTCTGCTCTTACAGGAGGCTGTGCATCACAGTTTTCAGCAATTCCAGTAGTGTCATTATGTGCTCTTATCGCCCCAGATCCAGTAATTCCATTTCTAAGAACTTATGCTTAAAGAAATGATCAGATATTGTGGGGAAAATGTTTGTGGATCTTCACTGCATCTTTTGGTTATTTAGATTAACCCCCAAATGGAAACAACTTAATGATATGGGTGTGATTCTATAAATGGTGACAGGTCGATGAGGTAGAAAACTAGACAACTAAGAAAAATAGCACTCAAAACAAACATATGAGGATATGTGGAAATGTGCAAAATAATGCTAAGTGAAAAACCAGGGTATTAAATTGCATATATGATATTATCCCTTCTCCAGGGATGATAATATCCAAAATAAAGCACATATATAAAAAAGAAACTGGAGGGGTATTGCCAGAATGTTAACAGTGGTTGTTATCTCGGGATGATAACAATGATAGTAAATGATAGCAAAGATAGCAATGGTTGAGATTATGGGAGTGGGTGGATGTTTTTTTCTCGTACCTTTCTGTATTTTTTGAAGTTTCCTAAGTGAACATGGATTACTTTTAATGACAATGAATGACATGTTAAGGAAAAAGATCTTGGGATTTGAAAGTAGCACCTGTAGTTTTAAGACTGACTTGCCCAGCACTTACATTATTAAGCTGATTTGAGTGTCTCAGAACCACAGTCCCTCATCTGTAAAAGGAGGTTAATGCTCCTCAGTTTAGGAGGCTGTCATGAAGATCCAGAATAATGTATGGAAAATGTTGGGCCCGTATGCCACAATCCCGCACATAATCACTAAATACTAAGAAGATGAAATTCCACAAAACCTTTTGAAATCCCTGGATGAGGATACTGTCAAGATGAAGTTATAATAAGAATGTTTTCTAGACAGCTCCGATTTGCAGCCATTCCTCCCTTTTGCAGAATATGTAAAGAATGCCTGCCTGTGTGCTCATGGAGGAGCAGCATCTAGCTTTTGAAGCTGTCAGCTCATCTCTTCCAACCCAAGGATTTTCCTTTCCTTTGACTCCTCCCTTCATTCTCCCCCACTGACATCTGTTCACTGCCTCTCCAACCAAGGGGGAAAACAGTCTTTGGAACTGAAGCCGAGGCACCAGTGAGAGTCTTGGCAGATCTGAGATGTTTATTATCACGGAATATGTGGTGCTGGCTGACCACAAGGACCTGCCGGGCTGGGATGCCAAAGAGAAGCTTTAATGAAGCGGCAGAGGACGGACGCAGGTCGCACACCTAGACAGCATCCCCTGCCTTGGGGCAGAGCCCTTGTCTAGATGTCCAACTTGCTCCCTGGTCACCTCTTCCCTCAGGACAGCTTCATGGCTTCTGGCGTGGCTCACCAGTTTTACAGAACCAGCTTGATTTATGGGTGAAGAGCCACCGTCTTCTCACAAAAACTTCTGGGGCCTCAGGATATTTCGGTGACGTATTTGGCAACTTGCCTGAGGATCTGTTTCTCACCATCATGGAATTAGAGCAGTAAGCCCTGATCTCAAAGCCATACAGCCTCAAGGTCATGGGCATATCTTGGGACTATCTGCAGCATGCCCAGACCACCAGGCAATTCAGTCATCTCCCTGAGTAGAATCCTTCACACTACTTGTCTGGTTGCATTTTTCATTTTTAAAACTACAGCCAAAAATATAGACCCTAGCTGAATTACTTGGAGAGCTTTAAAAAGTTACTAATGCCATGCATGGCCATACCTCATACCAATAAAACCAGAATTTCTGGGAGATGAGGCCCAGGAACCAGGATTTTTAAAAGATCCCCAGGTGATTCTAATGTGCAGACGTGGTGAGAACCACTGTTGTGGTAAAGATGGTTAAAACTGGAAGGGACTGTCCAGAGTTTGAAAAATTATACTGTATTTGTGGATAATGAGAATGAACCATAATTCAGGCTTATATTAAAGTAAGTGACAAAAATGACCTCATGGATGAACTCACTGTAAGCAGTAATAATACCAAGTTAGATAGTACACTTCAAAAAAATTTTTAATAATGCATTTTATTTAACCCAGTATATCCAAAACAGTATCATTTTGCCATGCAATCATTATTAAAATGATTAATGAGGTATCTTACACTATTCTTTTGTACTAGGTCTTCAAAACTTAATGTGAATTTTGCACTTACACAACGTCTCAGTTCAGTCTAGCTACCTTTCAAATGCTCCATAGTGCTATGTGGAGCATGGCTTCCATATTGGACAGCACCACTCTAGGGCATGGATTTGTAGACCAACTGGTCTTCTGTATGAATAAAGTATTTAACTCCTAAAAATTGGCTAATACACTTTTTTTAACTTTA
>NW_011493096.1:4213-8605 GCF_000754665.1 Bison bison bison | reverse complement strand
TTGTTTTCTTCTATTTGTTTTGTTTTTATTTAATTAATTTATGGCTGCACTGGGTCTTTGTTGCTGGGTGAGTGCCTTCTCCAGTTGTGGCAAGCAAAGACCACTCTTTAATTGTGGTGTTCAGGCTTCTCATTGCAGTGGTTTCTCTTGTGGAGCATGGGCTCCAGGAGCCGGGGCCTCAGTAGTTGCAGAGCATGGGCTCAGTAATTGTGGTGCATGGGCTTAATTATCCTGAGGCATGTGGAATCTTCCAGGACCAGGGATTGAACTTGTGTCCCCTGCATTGGCAGGCAGACTCTCAAGCACTGGACTACCAGGGAAGCCCGAGAATAGTATTTTTGTTTTCTTACATCATAGCTATTTAATATCACTCTTGATGTTACTAGGTTGGATTCCTGCATCAAGTCAACCTCAACTGGCCTGTCTTTGCAAAAGAATATTAAAATTCCACTATGCAGAGGGTTGTTGGAGTACAGGGAAAAGGAAGAAACTTCTACTTTGTAATATTTAGTGTTCCAAATTAGGCTATGCCAGAAATCATAAGTAGAAATTGAAATGGTTACCTCTGAATCAATGTCTAGATTGGACTTCATGCTTTCTAGAAGTCTCTTATATGATGCACCATTTCATGCAGGTAGATTACTAGAGCATAATAGTGAGAACAACTGTATAGATTGTTGTGTTTAGTATTTTTAAATTTTTTTTTTTCTATTTCACCTCACTGCAGGGCATGTGGGATCTTAGTTCCCTGACCTAGGATTGAACTTGGGTCCCCTGAACTGGCAGCACAGAATCTTAACCACTGTACCACCAAGGAAGTCCCATGTGGTTAGTATTTTTAAACCCATATCTACTCCAACAAATGCAATTTAGAAGAGAAAGTATTTCTCTTTTTATCCCTTCCATGATCCCAGTAGAAATAGAGTTTTAGAATGTGGATCTAGGCCAGCAGTTGCCCAGAGAAAGGAAGAGGACTGGTCCAAAGAGGTCTTCAGGGTCGGTGGTTGCACTGGCTTCAAGTAGAGAACCTCTCCTGTGGCTGTTCTGAGATCCTGAGACATCCATTTAGGTGACCGTATCACCAGCCCCTGAGAAATGCTGGGACAAGGGTGACAAGTGAGAGGAGAAAACTATGGGGGAGGGACACTCTTAGTGTCCTCTCTCTCTGCTGTGATCAGAGGGGAGAGATACTAAAGGCATCCCCTCTAATTTGTTTCCCCAACAGTAGCTGATGCTGATTATGACAAACAAGGCATTGAGAAGAGGCTGCAGCATATTCAGAGGAATCTGTTTAAGGAGACTGAGGAAAAGTTTTCAGGAAAAGTTCCACTCAAAATGATGCAAAATAAAGGAATGATTCAGTATGAAAAAGTGGAGGTGGGGAGGGGAAGAGTAAAACTCCTGGGAAACTTTGCTCTTGAGAGAGACTTGGGGCTTCTGGGTAGCAAAGTTTCACTGTATTCCAATTTATAACCTGTTTCACCTTTTGAAATAATGAGTTACATAAGGCTACTCCCCATTGTGAAACCACACGATGAAATCTTTCCCCCCATAATTCCAAATTATCAAAACTGGTAGATTTAGGAAACAAATGTTATTGACTCACACAGAGGCTTTACACTTTGTGCCTGTAGTTTCAAAACTATCTGTTGCACGCGAGGAGGAGATGGTGGGTGGAAGAGCCAGTGAAGATGAGTCCTTCCATTCCAGTTAGCATGTATTGAGCTGCTGTTAGATGCCAGTGGGAGCTGGGAGCATATATATGGCACATAGGTGTCCCCTCCAGGTAGAGGGGTGACAAAAAGGGTGCCACCTGTGGGTGGATCAATGAGGAAAACCCGCCCCTTTTGGTGGAACAAAAAGACAAAAGCACATTCTTTGAGCATAGCAATTAGAAAAGATCACTTGTTCTGGTCATAGCTATTTAAAAATAGAGCATCCTCTGGGTGGACCAACTTTGAAATTAATAATTAAAGTCCATGTGCAGTCCGACAGGGCATTGGGTTTGACTTGAATTTTGTCCCCAACTTGAGATCCCTTGGCCGGGTGCCCTTGTAGGAATACAACTTGAACAAGAGTACAGGTGGTTCTGTGGTGCCTGGGACCAGGCCAGACACCAGACATACAGATACATGTGAGAGCTAAATCCTGTTCTTGAGAAATTTATAGAACTCCCCCTCCTAACCCCCATCCTCTTTAACTCACTCCATCTGCTGCCAGCTCCACCCATGCTGCATCCTGCTTGGCAGAGCTTCTCTTTATGGTGACAAGACGTCTCCCCTCCAGATGCACGGGCTGCTGTCTGCTGTTAGTGCGGGCTGTGCTGCTCCTGCCTGAGGCTCCAGACGAAGTGTCTACTTTCTATGATGAACAACTCAGGGTAATTGTTCGTTGTGAGGGCTTGTTGCTTCTGGGTTCTAGATGGGAAAATATAGACAGCATTTCTTCAATATCTGTTTTAAAACTTGGCTGTGTTCTGTTTAAATGTGTTTTGAAATGGTGAGTTTGGGTAGAGCTGAGCTATTTTTCACCTTTAATTTTCATATTCTTTAACAAAAGAAAGCAATTTATCGCTAATATGGTGATTTAGAGCTGGCTTCAAGGGCTAATTCCTACCTAGCTCATTGTACTAAGATTGTGCCAGGCCCTCTGCCAAATACTGGTGACAGTAAATTGATAAGACCTACCTTTTGCCCTTGAGTCTTGATATTTAGTTGGGAGGACAGTGGGGAGGGAGATAACCTCACTGCAGGCTACTGGGTATTAGGTGAAAACATAGAGCAGAGGCAAGGAAACCTTCCATAGCCCTTTTCTCTCTTGTCTTCCTGAAAACTTCTATTCATACATCCAGACAGTCCCTCCTTGTTACAACCTTCTCTGATTCCGCTATTATTTCTGCTGTGCTTTGTTTACTTTTGCAGCCTTGGTTCCTCCATGTGGCCCAGGTTGGGAGAAGATGGTTGAGGCAGAGACTGCCTACTATGTACTGAAAGCTCTTGAATTCATTTTTATTTCCTTTCCTTTACCACCTTTTGAAAGTAACATAACCCTCTTCTTTGAAACTTGGAAGAACAGCCTGGCCATTCCTGGCTCCAAGATGAACTGGAAGCTAGAAGTTAGCATCCTCTCCTGGGAAGAAAAAAAAAATAAAATAAAATAAAAAATAAAAAAAATTAAAGGTTGTAGGGCTTTGGAAATAAGATAAAACTACTGAGGCCTTCAAATCCTATTAAGTTCAGATGAGTTTGAAGGGTTTCCTCCACCCTAAGGGAAATCAGAATTATATTATGTGGTTGTGGGCTAGTGACATGCCTTTAGAGGTGGAAAGAGGCCCTGGTTATGAACTTGGCTAATTTTGCTCATTTTACCAAGGGATAATGCCCAATTTCAGTATTTTCTAATGCAAGTAATTTCAGTGTTGAGCCTGTTTACTTTTTGCCAGGAGGATCAAATAAAATCCTATATGGAAAAGGCTTCACAAGCAAAAAAAATCACCCCAAAATATTATGTATTGTCATCCCTGAGAACAAGGACACTGGCCAACTCATCCCTCTTTCCCCAGTATCTAGTCTGGAAGTAGGCACACTTGCAAATGTTTGCTGAATGACTAAGTGGCATAGTAGGAGATAGGTGTTTGTATTTCTCTCTTTTTTTTTTTTCTAGGACTCTACTTTTAATACCAGTAATAACTTTAATGATAATTTCCCTAATTATAAAAATATACTTATTTGATGCAGAAAAGTTGGAAATATAGAAAGCACAAAGAAAAAATAATAAAAATCATCCTTGGTATCAACCAGATACAATAACTGACTACATTCTGATGTATATTCTTCTAATATTTTTCCTTATGAATGTTTCATTTTTGCTTTGTAAGAAAAAGTTATGGTAATACATCCACCCTTTTATAGCCCCTTTCAAATTAATGTATCATTTAAAAATGTTTATATAATATAAATCATATATCTGCTAAGGAGTTATTCAGAATACATAAAGAACTCCCCATAACTCATCAAGGAAACTAAAACCTGTTTCCTTTTCTTTAAACATTTCTGTATTATATAATAAATCTGCTATATTAATGCTTACCTTTAGCTGTTTCATAATTTCTGCCATTACCAATACTCTGAAGCCTGCAATCAGATGTACCGCTGCCAGATCGGCAAGTGGTACCTGGGATATGACCTTTTCCTTAAGGGCTTAGGTCTCCCACTAGACCACCCAAGAGTTGTGTTCCCCCAGTGCCTTGGTCGGAGAAGGCGATGGCACCCCACTCCAGTACTCCTGCCTGGAAAATCCCATGGATAGAGGAGCCTGGTGGGCTGCAGTCCATGGGGTCGCGAAGAGTTGGACACGACTGAGAGACTTCACTTTCACTTTCCACTTTCATGC
>NW_011493096.1:2647-4113 GCF_000754665.1 Bison bison bison | reverse complement strand
TTTTTTGCACTTCTATTTGGCCAATCAAATTAGCTCTTGATACCAGAAAGTGACAGATATCACAGCTAGATTACCCCACTTTACTTTTACACTGAGGTGACCCCCTGTTTTTTTTTAATTGAAGAACTTTTGGACAAAAAAAGCCATGGCTTTTATTGTTATTGTTAAGGGCTTACTATGTGCCTGGCAATATGTGAATCATCAATTCATTTATCTTCACAGTGATTTCATAATATAGTTGCCACTGTTATCCCCATTTTCTGGTCGAATGAACAGGCTCAGAGAAGAAGAAATAATTTAAGAGTTGTAGAGCCCAAGTCAGGATAGGATCAAATGGGGGGCTTTCTAGGGAAACTCAGGAGATTCAGCAGGACTGTATTTGGTGGGACTGAAAGGAGAATTAAACTTTGAGGAGTGAGACAAGAAGAGAAAATAGGAAATTTATTTTTTTTCTGTGAGATTAACTAGCATTTTTGGATTTCTCCCTAATTTATGAAGCACTTTTACATGTGTTGTCTCATACAGTCCTCATGACAGCCTTGTGAGTTATTACTTTTATTTAAGAAATGAAAGGGGCTTCCCAGGTGGCACAGTGTTAAAAAATCTACCTGCCAATGCAGGAGACACAAGAGACACACGTTCGATCTCTGGTTTGGGAAGATCCCCTGGAGTAGGAAATGGCAACCTACTTCGGTATTCTTGCCTGGAAAAATCCCATCAACAGTGGAGCCTGGCAGGCTACAGTTCCTGGGATCACAAAAAGTAAAACATGACTGAGCACACATGCCAAGATATGAGAATAGATCCAGAGACATTACCACTGATTTTCCCATGAAGATCAATAAACCATTCATTAATTCAATAAAAAACATTAATTGAGCATCTGTTGTGTTCCAGGCACTGTTTTTATGCTAGAGATACAGCAGTGAACAGACAGACAAAATTCTTTGTCCTCATGGAGCTTACAAGGTAGATAAATTATGATTTATCTCTTTTCAGTTATCCTCTGTCAAGTAATGGATATTGGTTTGGGTTTTCAACCTTGGCTGTGCTTTAGAATCATCTAACACATTTTGAAAAAAACACTGATGCCTGAGCCCCACTCCAGACCAATTAAATCAGAATCTCTGGGAGTGAAGCCTAGGCATTGGATGTGTGTGTGAATTTATTTTTTAATTGAAGGATAATTGCTTTACAGAATTTTGTGTTTTCTGTCAAACCTGAACATAAATCAGCCGCAGGTATACTTATATCCCCTCCCTTTTGAACCTCCCTCCCATCTACCTCCCCATCCCACCCCTCTAGGTTGATGCAGAGCCCCTGTTTGGGTTTCCTGAGCCATACAGCAAATTCCTGTTGGCTATCTATTTTATATATGGTAATGTAAGTTTACATGTTACTCTCTCCATACATCTCACCCTCTCCTGCCCTCTCTCCATGTCCATAAGTCTATTCTCTATGTTTGT
>NW_011493096.1:1682-2387 GCF_000754665.1 Bison bison bison | reverse complement strand
AGAACTGACTCAAATGTGTTCCTTTTTATAGCTGAGTAATATTCCATTGTGTATATGTACCACAACTTCTTTATTCATTCATCTGTCAGTGGACATCTAGGTTGCTTCCATGTTCTGTGTGTGTGTGTGTGTGTGTTTTAAATCTGCTCCAGAGGGGTTTTGTGTTAAGTCAAGCATGAGAAGCACTGGTTTAGAGCAGTCTTAACTTGCCTTCTTATTAGAATCACCTTGGAAACTTAAAAGTATGTAAACCGATGTCTGGACCTCACGTGTGTGTGTGTGTGTGTGTGTGTGTGTGTGTGTGTACGTGTACACGCGCGCTCAGTTGTGTCCAACTCTTTGCAACCCCATGGACTTTAGCCCGCCAGGCTCCTCTGTCCGTGGAATTTTCTAGGCAAGCATACTGGAGTGGGTTGCCATTTTCTACTCCAAGGGATCTTCCCTACCCAGGGATCAAACTCACATCTCTTGCGTTGACAAGCAGATTTTTTACCACTGTGCCACCTGGGAAGCCCACTTCACCTCTGGGGTGAATTAAATTAGAATCTCGGTGGTTGTATCAAGAAATTTTTATTTTATTTTGTTATTGAAGTATAGTTGATTTACAATAGTTTGTTAGTTTCAGGTGTACAGCAAAGTTATTAAGAGATATATATATATATGTGTGTGTGTGTATATATATATCTATATATATATGTATATAGA
>NW_011493096.1:0-671 GCF_000754665.1 Bison bison bison | reverse complement strand
GCAAGCTAGGAGCAAACTGTGCTTGGCTTTGTCAGGCTGATGTTTCTGCCATGTGGTGATGCATGACCGTGCCTGGGCTGTTTACTGGAGACATCACTCAGTAGTATCCAAGTCTACTCCTCTAGTACCCAGAAGTCACCTTCAGAACTTGCTTCCACTGGGAATTTGGGTTTAACAGATACACACTACTGTATATAAAACAGGTAAACAACAGGGACCTATTGTATAGCACAGGGAACTATATTCTATATCTTGTAATAATCTATAATGGAAAAGAATCTGAAAATTATATATATATATATACACACATATATATATACACATATAAACGAATCACTTTGTTGTACACCAGAAGCATTGTAAATAACTATACTTCAATAAAAAATTTTCAAAAAAAGAAATCCATGTTACTACTGAAAAAAAGAACTTGCTTTCAAGTTTTCTGCTTCATTTCATTTCCTTTAGTGTCATAGATTAAGACTTGAACATGAACCTTGGCAGACCTACCAAGGAGGCAATACAGGCTAAGTTGAGAGGAAGACAGGGTAGGGAGAAGGAGAGTCACCCTCTACGACCCATTGGAGGTCCTAATATTTTTCAGAATATTATTTATAAATGCATTAGATAAAATAGACAGACTTACCAAGGAAAACAATTATACTGAAATACAG
>NW_011493095.1:12435-14006 GCF_000754665.1 Bison bison bison | reverse complement strand
CCTGGATGCTGCTCTGGCTCAGGCCGCCTCGTCCTCCTCCCTTGCAGCCTCTGTAGACAGGGGTGGGAAGGCCCTCAAAGCCCTTTGTTTGACCCTGAGCAGAAATGCCATGACTTCCCACTTGCTGGTCTCCGCATAGGCCTGGGGAACCCACAGGAACTCAGAGCGGGCAGGGTGGCTGTCAGGCACCTGCCAGTATGCCAGGTACCCCTCTTGCACCCACGTGTGGGTCAGCAGCTCCCTGGGCTCCCCAAAGTTGCAGTGCTCACTCTTGACACACACACCCATCCTGCTGAGTGCTCCCCAGACCTTCTCCTCAGGGGCGTTGTCTGCATTCCACATGATGAGGCTGAGGACCAGCACCAGGAGGCTGGCCCTGGGCAGGCCCTGCCCACTGTTCAGCATCACATCATAGGTGAGGCCCATGGTGGGGACCATGATGTAGATGTGCTCCCTGGGTTCCACCTTCTTCACCTCCACACCACAGACCAGCTGCAGGCACTGTGAGGCTTGGCTGAAGACTGCCGGAAAGTGCTCCTGGTTATCCCTAAGGGCCTTCTTTAGCATTTTCACCTGGGAGGTCAGCTCCTTGGCTGGATACTTGAGCAGCAGGAACTTAATCAGGTTGGCCACCATCTCATTCAGAGCTACCGGGGGCAAGGGCAGAGACTGGTGGGGGGGCAGATGCAGTCTCCCCTGCCTCAGGCCCCAAGAGCTGAGCCTCCACTGGGCCCTGGGCCTGGGTCCTAGGTTCTTCCTCGGGCTTGCTCAGCTCACTCATCTCGACCATGAGGGCGATGCCTGGGATCAAACCACAGCCTGAGGCAGGAGTGAGGCGGGGGTGGGGGGGGAATGGGCACATATGGGGGACCACGGGCCTGGATGGTGGAGACAGGGGCTGTGAACAGCCTCAGCTGAAAACCCAGCCTGGACGGCCACAGGCCACTTACACATCTCCTCTTGAAAGGTGCTCTCAGACTTCACAGGGGCAAGCCTCCAGGGCATCCAGTCCCCTGGCTACCTGAAGAAGGAAGTGAGGTGTCTCCCCAGGGTGCAGTCAGCACAGTCCAAGATTTCCACAACTGACAAGGTAGGAGGATTAGGGCCTTGTGGGGTCCCCTCTGTTCTGGGATGGGGAGCCCCTGGTGCACACTCAGGGCACCCTCCTCATCTTGACTCCTGGTACTGCCTGGACCACCTCTGCTCTCTGACTTCAGGACATGGCCCTCAGACCTCTGCTTTTGCCTCCTGGTTCCTGGAGCTCCTGTGAGAGAAAGGGAGGAGGCAGCTGGGGGTATCCTGTGGCACAGCCCTGAGCCTTCTCTGACGGTACGAGCAGTGGACTCTGTGAGGTCCCCTCAGTTTTGTGTGGTGGGAGGTCCCCTCAGGGCTCTCTTGCAGTGCTCACCTTTCCCCTGGTACAATCTGGTCCCTACCCTCTGGGGACCTGCAAGGAAACTCAGAACAAGACCCTAGCCTGAACAAAAAGTGCTGAGGGGCCCCACATGAGGCTGCACCTGCCCAGGGAATCCCGTGGGTCCTAGGCTGGGGAGATGCTCGGTCCCCACCTC
>NW_011493095.1:9463-12335 GCF_000754665.1 Bison bison bison | reverse complement strand
TGCTCAGTCGTGTCCCACTCTTACTTACCCGTGGGCTGCAGCCTACCAGGCTCCTCTGTCCATGGGATTTTCCAGGCAAGAGCACTGGTGTGGGGTCTCTGAGCCCCGGATGTGAGGAAACGCAGCATGGTTCGTCTGCCCTATGTCCTCCCAGGGCCCACTCTGCTCTGCGGTCCAGCAGCCCCTGAGTCCTCCCTCAGTGTCCTCACCTTGACCCTCAAAATAACTAAGATCTTCCCGCCTGCCCATCTGAGGCCCTGCCCCTTCTAACAGTTGCCTAATGTCTCTGAGACGCAGATGCGCAAGTCAGAACAGGCTGCCAAGTGCTCATCCCACCACCAGGGTGGCCCAGGGTTGACAGCAGGGGCAGGGATCAGTGGGGTTGCCTTTCATCATCCCTCAGGGACCACATCTTGAGCCCTGACAGATCTGGGGATGCCCTTTGTGTTGACCAGAGGCGGGACCCTCACATCAAGGCTCAGGGAGCACAGAGGGTGGATGAGCACATGTTGCATTTCCTGACATCCAGGTCTCAGAGAAACTGGGGACCTGGGAAAGGGGGCGTGGCCTCAGGTGAGCAGAGGGAAGAAGCCCGGCTCCTCCAGAGTTTCAAGTTGAGGACCCTGAGGGAGGACTGAGCGGGCTCTGGACCCCAATCGGAGGAGACCTCAGAGAAGCTTGTAGCTGCTGCCGGTCCTTGGCGGCCCTGGGGTAGGATGAGTCCAATGTGCGGGGTTTCACTTCCTCATATCCAGATCTCAGAATGGAGACCTGGTTAGGGGGCCTGACTTCCTGACGTCCGGATCTCAGACTGGGGACCTTGCATATGGGGCTGGGCCTTAAGTACAATGAGAGGCATACACATACAGAGAGACACACACACACACGCCAAGAACCAGACACACTCACAATGAGAGAGACACACAGATTGAGAGAGACACACACACTGAGAGAGAGACAAAAACACACTGATAGCCACACATACTGAGAGACACACACTGAGACACACAGAGACAGGCAGACTAAAGGGACATGCACACTGAGAGAGACACCCTCCTCAAGGAAGAGACACACACTCCTGAGAGCGAGATATATATATATATATATATATATATATACACACACACACACACACACACACACTGAGGCAGAGAATCTTAAACAAGGAGAGTGAGACACACACTCACACACACTGAGAGACACACACACTGAGAGACATACACATAGAGACACACACTCACAATGAGAGAGACACACATACTGAGACAGACACACATACTGGGACACAAAAATACACTGAGAGACACACATACTGAGAGACACACACAGAGACAGGCAGACTAGAGGGACACACACACTCAGAGAGACAGCCTCATCCAGGAAGAGACACACATGCCTGAGAGTGAGATATACACACACACACTGAGGGAGAGAAACAAACTGGGAGAGCGAGACACACACTCACACACTGGGAGAGACACACAAACACAGAGAGGGACACACACTGAGATAGACAAAAGTACACAGAGAGACACACAGAGACACACGGAGGCATGAAAACTAGGAGGGGCACACACACTGAGAGACCTATACATACAGAGACACACACACGCCAAGGCCAGACACACTCAGAGAGACACACACACTGAGACAGACACACATACTAGACACAAAAACACACTGAGAGACACCCATAATGAGTGACACACACAGAGACAGGCTGACTAGAGGGACACACACACTCAGACAGCCTCATCCAGGAAGAGACACACACTCCTGAGAGCTAGACACACACACACACACACACACTGAGGGAGAGAAACTTAAACAAGGAGAGTGAGACACACACTCACACCCTGAGAGAGACACAAAAACACTGAGAGAGAGACACACACACAACTTAGAGGGAAAGACACACACATTGAGCAACACACACAGACACTACAAAAGAAACCCACTACACTGAGGCAGACAAACAATGAGACAGAAACACACACATGGAAGGAGAGACACACTGGGAGACACACAAACAGAGACACTGTGAGAGTCACAGTGAAAAACACACACAGAGAGACACGTACTGAAAAGGACACACACACACTGAGAGTTAGCCACGCACACTGTGAGAGACAGACAAACACACACACACACTGAGAAAGACACACACATGAGAAAGTCACACACTGTGAAAGAGTGAACACACAACATACAGAGATCCACACAGTCTGAGAGACACACACACTGAGAGAGAGAGAGAGACATCCACACTGGGATGGAGAAACACACTGTGAGAGACACACACCCTGAGAGAGACACACACACAGAGACAGAGATAAAACACACTGAGAGACACACACAGAGACACACAGAGATATGCAAACTGAGTGGGACACACACACTGAGAAGCACACACACTGAGAGACATACACATACAGAAAAAGACACACACACACGCCAAGACCAGACACACTCACAATGAGAGAGACACCCACACTGAAACAGACACACCTACTGATACACAAAAACACACGGAGAGACACCCATAATGAGAGACACACACAGAGACAGGCAGACTAGAGGGACACACACACTCAGAGAGACACCCTCATCCAGGAAGAGACACACACTCCTGAGAGCTAGACACACAAACACACACACACACTGAGGGGGAGAAACTTAAACAAGGAGAGCTAGACACATACTCACATACTGAGAGACACACACAAACAGTGAGAGAGAGACACACACACAACTTAGAGGGAGAGACACACACATTGAGCAACACACAGACACTACGAAAGAGACCCACTACACTGAGGCAGTCATACAATGAGACAGAAACACACACATGTTGAGAGAAACACTGGGAGAC
>NW_011493095.1:8089-8469 GCF_000754665.1 Bison bison bison | reverse complement strand
GAAGAGGGGGTGGTCAGCCTTCTCAGAAGTGAGGGCCTGGGGCAGTTTGGGGAACCAGTGTATCAGCTTCTTTGCATTCCTGTTCTGTACGATGATGTGGAGATTCACCAGTTCTCCTTAGAAAATTTTCAAACTTTGATTGTTTTCATAGAAGGCTAAATAAACTTCAGTGTCTTAGCTTCGTGAATGATGCTGATCACAGTGCGTTTGTGCTTACCCAGTTCGTGAGCAAGAGTTTTGCTGTTTCGTAAAAGAGATCGGAAACTCTTCCATTGTATTTTGTGGTCCTGAACAGGATGCAATGGAATTGGAATTAGAACTGTTGTGGAAAAGTGAGCTTGCTTAGCAGTAATATTGATGATGGAAGAGATGATAAAAGT
>NW_011493095.1:6804-7989 GCF_000754665.1 Bison bison bison | reverse complement strand
GTCACACGAAGAAGGTGGAGAGAAGTCCCCTAGTCACACTAAACCAGGCAACACAGGGTGGGGCGGTCAGGCTCCTAGAGGAATGCTGGAATGTCAGTGTCTGAGCCAGGGCATTCTGGGGGCTTTGGGAAGCTGGGTTCCTTCTGTGGGAGGTGATCGTGATGAGGCTGCGTGGTGGCATCCCTCAGACTTGCAGGCAGTGTGTCTTGGGGGTGACGGGAAAGTCTGAAACAGATCATTGCTGTGAGGTATCCTTTTGCATCTTGGATAAAACACAGAGAGATCTCTTTCTCGGGCAGGAAAGAAGGGGTCCTGACTGTTGTTGCATTGGTGTTGACCACAGGGGAAAAGGACGTGTTTTCTACCACTGCCCCACCATCTGCTTGGAATCCTGGAGAAGAGCAAATGTTGCTTTGAAGTATGGCCCAGCAGTCCCTGGGCTGGCCCTCTACTCTCTGTCCTGGGAAAGCGGATTACCAAGTATATTGAAATGACCATTTATTTGGTCATCTGGACTTTATTTTGGCCACTTGTGCACATGCTCTAGATTTCAGAGGGATGAAATGAGTGAAGAGAAGCTGCCAAGTGGAGAAATCCTGCTGGGTGACTGGATCCTGGGAACTTTGATTCCCAGCTGGGAAAGACACTGCTCTGCACCCCTCAAACACACGCATACACCCAGGTTGAATAATATAACCCCTAAGAGGAAAACACACAGAGCAGCGATTTTGACGGTTTTTTTATTTATCTTAGACTCAGAGTCTGAGATCCAAATGACAAAAGAGATACGTACTAGCCAGAAAAGATGCAACATCCACCAGCATCCGTGGCTTCAGGCAGGTTCAGAAGTGTGGAGGCAGCAGAGACTCAACAGGTTAAGGCTGTGCCTGGCATCAAATGACAGGAGCGAGTTCTGGGCCTAAGGAGGTGGTGAGGTTACTGCAGTGCGGTGTGCGGGTGGGTGCAGGGGGCTGAAGGGGCCGCTCTCCCTGCTGAGTGCCAGAGAACAACAGGAACAGATGTGATTCTGGCCGAGTACGTGGCATCTGCCACATAGTCAGTGGACACTTGGAAATGGTTGAGAATTTCAAGACCCGTGTGACCTGCTCAGACTCTCTTCCCCAAAACAAAGGAGATTGTGTCATTGTAAGTTCTAACCGCTGCTCTTTGTTGAGCATCTGCTAG
>NW_011493095.1:4554-6704 GCF_000754665.1 Bison bison bison | reverse complement strand
CACACTGAGAAAGACACACAATTTTGAAAGACGTACACTGAGAAAGACTGGACATACATCATACAGAGAAACACACACCCTGAGAAACAAACACACTGAGAGAGAAACAAAAACACACTGAGACACACACAGAGACATGCAAATTAAGAGCGACACACACATTGAGAGACACACACTCTGAGAGACATAAACATACAGAGACACACACACACTGAGAGAGACATACCCACTGAGAGAGAGTCACAAAACACTGAGAGACACACAGACAGATACATAGAGACACACAACTGAGAGATACACACCCTGAGAGACATACCCTTGCTGAGAGAGATACACAAAAACATGGACACACACACACACTGAGAACTAGACACAATCACACTGAGAGAGACACACACTGTGATAGAGTGAACACATAACCTACAGAGACCCACACAGTCTGAGAGACACACACCACTGTGAGATAGAGACATTCACACTGAGAGAAACCCACTGTGAGAGACACACATTCTGAGAGAGACACACACACTGAGAGAGAGACAAAAACACACTGAAAGACACACACAGAGACACACAGATACATGCAACCTGAGAGGGACACACATACTGAGAGACACACACTGAGAGACATACACATAGACAGAGACACACACACACGTGCCAAGAACCAGACACACTCACAATGAGAGAGACACACACACTGAGACAGTCACACGTACTGAGAAACAAAAACACACTGAGAGACATACATACTGAGAGATACACACAGAGACAGGCAGACTAGAGGGATACATATATTGAGAGCGACACCCTCATCCAGGAAGAGACACACAATCCTGAGAGTTAGAGACATGCAGAGACACACAGAGACATGCAACCTGAGACCGACACACAAACTCAGAGACACACACACTGAGAGACACACACTGAGAGACATACACACTGAGAGACATACACATACAGAGACACACACACACACACTGAGAGACACACACACTGAAAGAGAGACTAAAACACACTGAGAGACACACACAGAGACATTCAAACTGAGAGGGACACACACACTGAGAGAGACACCCTCATCTATGAAGAGACAAACACTCCTGAGAGCTAGAGACATACACACTGAGGAAGAGAAACTTAAACAAGGAGAGCGAGACACACACTTACACACTGAGAGAGACACACAAACACTAAGAGAGAGACACACACACACAACTTAGAGGGAGAGACACACACATTGAGCAACACACAGACACTATGAAAGAGACACACTACACTGAATCAGACACACAATGAGACAGAAACACACACATGTTGAGAGAAACACTGGGAGACACACAAACAGAGACACAGTGAGAGTCATAGAGAGAAAAACACACAGAGACACACACACTGAAAGGGACACACACACGCTGAGAGTTAGCCAAGCACACTGAGAGAGACAGACTAACACACACACACACTGAGAAAGACACACACATGAGAAAGACACACACATGGGAAAGACACACACTGTGAAAGAGTGAACACACAACATACAGAGAAACACACACACTGAGAGACACACATACTGAGGGAGAGACAAAAACACACTGAGAGACACACACAGAGACACACAGAGACAGGCGGACTAGAGGCACACACACACTGAGGGAGACACCCTCATCCAGGAAGAGACACACACTCCTGAGAGCTAGACACACACACACACACACACACACACACACACACTAAGGGAGAGAAACTTAAACAAGGAGAGCAAGACACACATTCACACACTGATAGAGACAGACAAACACTGAGAGAGAGACAGACACACAACTTAGCGGGAGAGACACACACATTGAGCAACACACAGACACTACGAACAAGACACACTACACTGAGGCAGACACACAATGAGACAGAAACACACACATGGAGAGAGATACACACTGGAAGACACAAAAACAGAGATACTGTGAGAGTCATAGAGAGAAAAACACACAGAGACACACACACTGAAAGGGACACACACACGCTGAGAGTTTGCCATGCACACTGAGAGAGACAGACAAACACACACACACACACTGAGAAAGAAACACACATGAGAAAGACACACACTGTGAAAGAGTGAACACACAACATACAGAGAAAACACACAC
>NW_011493095.1:2031-3184 GCF_000754665.1 Bison bison bison | reverse complement strand
TGGCCATTGGGTGCTCGTCCTGTCAGTTCCCTTTGTAAGTAACTTTGTCATAGCCTTGGAAATGTTGCTTTGTTTTTTAAATTTTTTTGAGCACTTTTTTGTTTTTCCTCACAACCTACAAAGGTGCTCCGGGCTCGTTTTCCATATTTCCTAACCCAATTCTAGAATCATCAGTTTTTCCATGGAGCCCTTGTTCCTTTTATTATCGAATGGTGTTGACAAACCTAGATCTGTATACTAATTGTGCTCATTGGTACTGAAGAGCCATTGGTTCTGGGGACCTCTTTTTTGACAGAGCAAAGAATTATATGTGTACTTCCTATCCTGTGTTTATTTATATATCTAGAAATATTTTAGATGGTAATGATTTCATGGATATGACACCAAAAACAGAGGTTTAAAAAAAAAGAAGGAAAAACACAGATAAATTGGACCTCATCAAATTAAAAAAAGAAAATGTCTGTGCATCAAAGAACACAATCAAGGAAGCTACCATATGATACAGCAATTCCACTTCTGAGTGTATTTTCAAAAGAAAATGAAAATAGGATATCAGAAAGATATTTTCACTCCTACATTTATTGCATCATTGTTCACAATATCCAAAATGTGGATACAACCTAAGTGTCTGTCAGTGGATGAATGGATAAAGATGTGACATATTCAACATACAGCCATGTGAGAGAAGGAAATCATGCCATTTGCAACAACTTGGAAGGAGCTTGAGGGCGTTATGCTAAGTAAAATAAGTGAGACAGAAAAAAGATAAATACTGGTTGCTGTCACTTACATGAGGAATCCTAAAAGGACAAACCGGGATTTCCCTGGCAGTCCGGTGGCTAAGACTCTGTGCTTCCAATGCAGGGAGCATGGATTTGATCCTTGGTTGGGGAACTAAGATCCCACATGCTGAGCAGCAAGGCCAAACATTAAAAAAATAATAATAAATAAAAATAAATTTAAAAAGTAAAAACGACAAACAGAGAAATGGAGACAAGAGTGGTGTTTACCAAGAATTAGGGGATGGGGGAATAGGCAGAGATTGTTCACAGGGTACTAGCCCCCACTTATAATACTAACAAGTTTTGAAGTCCAGTGTACAGCAGGATGCTTATAGCTCACAATTCTGTATCAAATACTTGACTGTTGCTAG
>NW_011493095.1:0-320 GCF_000754665.1 Bison bison bison | reverse complement strand
ACACACATGAGAAAGTCACACACTGTGAAAGAGTGAGCACACGACATACAAACACACTGAGAGATACACACACTGAGAGAAAGACAAAATCACACTGAGATACACATACAAAGACACACAGAGGCATGCAAACTGAGAGGGACACACTCACTGAGAGACACACACACTGTGAGACACACACACTGAGAGACATACACATACAGAGAGGGACGCACACACATACACTCTAAGAACCAGACACACTCACAATGAGAGAGACACACACACTGAGAGAGAGACACACACACAGCTTAGAGGGAGAGACATACACATTGAGCAAC
>NW_011493094.1:13116-13810 GCF_000754665.1 Bison bison bison | reverse complement strand
GGTTTGATCTCCTTGCAGTCCAAGGGACTCTCAAGAGTCTTCTCCAATATCACAGTTCAAAAGCATCAGTTCATCAGCACTCAGCTTTCTTTACAGTCCAACTCTCACATCCATACATGACTACTGGAAAATCCATAGCTTTGACTGGACAAACCTTTGTTGGCAAAGTAGTGTCTCTGCTTTTTAATATGCTGCAGAGGTTGGTCATAGCTTTTCTTCCAAGGAGTAAGCGTCTTTTAATTTCATGCTTGCAGTCACCACCTGCAGTGATTTTGGAGCCCCCCCCCAAATAAAGTCTGTCACTTTTTACATTGTTCCCCCATCTATTGGCCATGAAGTGATGGGACCGGATGCCATGATCTTAGTTTTCTGAATGTTGAGGTTTAAGTCAACTTTTTCACTCTCCTCTTTCACTTTCATCAAGAGTCTCTTTAGTTCTTTTCTTAGGTTGCACTAAATATAACCTGCTGTTAGTAGGTAATCAGCCCATTTCTCAAGAGCCTCTTTGGAGAGGATGTCCCAGGCTTGACTTCTGGGAGGAGGGTGGGAGGGACCCAGTCAGCTTGATAATGGCCCACAACAGAGTCTACCTAAAGGCCTTGTGTGCGCTCCCTGTTTCCTCTCTCAGAGGCCCATTTCCTCTATTTTCCCATCATTTCCTGTCATTCTTGCCAGTTCAAAGCCTTTTACGGTG
>NW_011493094.1:9279-9622 GCF_000754665.1 Bison bison bison | reverse complement strand
AGGCCTTGATGTACTCCTTTCCTGATTTGGAACCAGTCTGTTGTTCCATGTCCAGTTCTAACTGTTGCTTCCTGACCTGCATGTAGATTTCTCAAGAGGCAGGTTAGGTGGTAAGGTGGGTATAATTTTTTAATTAGTGGTGTTAATACTGCAGCAACCATTTCACTGGGTTCTTGTGATAAAATGAAATTATATACCTAAAACATTTAGTACAGTGTCTCCACTCAGTAAATGTTAACGATAACTGCTATTATTATACATTAGGCTAAGCCAGAAGGAATTTTTTTAAAGTAAAATGAAATGTGTTTCAAAGGCGGGAACCAGAAAGAAAACCGGGGACAAC
>NW_011493094.1:8249-9179 GCF_000754665.1 Bison bison bison | reverse complement strand
TACACATGCTAAAATCAATTCTCTGGCTAAGTTAATGATACAGGGGTGAAAATATATGTCTGTCTATTGTGTCATATGACTTTTCCAAACCATCTTCTCCAAGCCCCATCCAGGTGAACTGGAAAGAATTGTGTACAAATGTATCTTTCAAATGAAAGCCCCTACCACTGCACTGAGCATACTGTAGATTCTCAATAAATGTTGATTCCCTCCTACTTTTTACCTAAAAGCTCTGAATATGATCTGGTTCAGGTGATTCCCCAGTGCACTGTACATCAGAATCATTTGGGCCCTCCCCTGAAAGATAACAATTCTGTACATCTGGAGTAGAGCCTAGGAATCTGTGTTGTAAAGCTCTTTTGTAAAGCTCTTCCTAGACACTTTTGGGAACTAGTGCATTAATTGAAAAGTGTTTAGTTGAGAGAAAACAGAGCTGAGAAATATTGATCATTCTAGGTGCCATGCTAAGTGCTTTATATGTGTCATCTCATTTGATCTTCACAGCTGCTCTGAGAGGTAGGTGGTATCACTTCTATTTTCCCCATGGGGGACCTGAAACTCAGAAAGGTTAAATGCCTTGCCTAGAGATTCAGTAAATGACAGGGCATGGTTTCAAACACAGTTCCTTGTAATCCTCGTCCCAGGCCCTTCTCCCTGTATTGCAGACTTGCCAAGCACACATGGGCCTGGTCCTGTCTCTACCCTCTGACCAAGTGAAAATCTTGGTCAAACACTTCATTTGGCTGCTCATTTCCTTCCTTGATAACAGTATTCCTGCCTCTGACTTAGACTTGATGAATGAATAAAACAAACAAAAGAGAATTAAACGAGATAATGAATGGAAAAACTAGCTTGTAAAGTGCTATATACATATTGTATTATTTGTGGCATTGGTTATTGTTTAGTCTCTAAGTCCTGTCCAACGCTTTT
>NW_011493094.1:3816-5381 GCF_000754665.1 Bison bison bison | reverse complement strand
GAAATAGCTCAGCCATAATTCCATAACCTCCACTAGCTTTGTTTGTAGTGATGCTTATTAAGGCCCACTTGACTTCACAGTCCAGGATTTCTGGCTCTAGGTGAATGATCATATCATTGTGGTTATCCAGGTCATTAAGATCTTTTTTGTACAGCTCTTCTGTGTATTCTTGCCCCCTCTTCTTAATCTCTTCTGCTTCTGTTAGGTCCACAGCATCTCTGTTGTTTATTATGCCCATCTTTACATGAAATGTTCCCTTGATATCTCTAATTTTCTTGAAGAAACCTCTAGTCTTTCCCATTCTCTATTTCTTTGCATAGTTCACTTAGGAAGGCTTTCTTATTTCTCATTGCTATTCTTTGGAACTCTGTATTCAATGGGTATATCTTTCCTTTCTCCTTTGCCTTTCATTTGTCTTCTTTTCTCAGCTATTTGTAAGGCCTCCTCAGTCAACCATTTGTCTTTTAAATTTCTTTTTGGGGATGATTTTCATCCCTGCCTCCTGAACAATGTTATGAACTTCTGTCCACAGTTCTTCAGGCACTCTGTCAGATCTAATCTCTTGAATCTATTTGTCACTTCCAGTTATAATCATAAGGGATTTGATATAGGTCATACGTGAATGGCCTAGTGGTTTTCCCTACTTTTTTCAATTTGAATCCGGATTTTGCAATAAGGAGTTCATGATCTGAGCCACTGTCAGCTCCTGGTCTTCCTCACCTACCTTTTTATTTTTCTTGAAAACACCCTGCCCCCTTCAAACTGGATTTGACCCCCCTCATCTGTACCCTTTTGTCACTCTATGTCATAACACTCATCACATTAATACTGTATTTCCTTGTTCTACATCTGTCTCTGGTACCCTTTTACTCATCTGATTTGTTGATCTTGCATATGTGAGAACAACACGTTTAAAGAGCTTAACACAGCACCTGGTACATGGAGGCATTTGACCAATATTAGCTATTTCTATTCCAGTTGCAGACATAATTAGCTGAGAAAATTCTGGATGTAGCTTGATGCAAGAAGAGGTCTATTGAGCAGATGTTGGAGAGGTCCAACACTTCCTTAGCTGTTTTTTTTTTTTTTTTAATTAAAAAAAATAAAACCTGTCTCTTGCGGAGAGTACGTGTCTTAGTCTATTTGGGCTGCTATGAGGGATACCAAAGACTGGGTAGCTTATAAACAACAGAATGTTTTTCTCTCAGTTCTGGAGGTTGGCCAGTCCAGGATCAATGTGACATCAGATTCAGTGGCTGATAAGGAAATGCTTCCTTATTTGGTACATGACCATCCTCTTACTGTATTTTACATGGCAGAAGAGGGCAAAAGAGCTCTCCTCCTTTATTAGAAAACTAATTCCATTCATTAAGGGTCTGTCCTCATGACTTGATCACCTCCCAAAGGCTCCAACTCCAAAGGCCATCACACTGAGCATTAGCATTTAACATAGGAATTTGGGGGACACAGACTTTTAGTCTCTAGTAATCCCCAAAGTTCTTGTGAGAAGCTGCTCCAAGTGTGCGGTGTGCGCTCGATTGTTTCAGTCATGTCCAACTCTTTGC
>NW_011493094.1:0-962 GCF_000754665.1 Bison bison bison | reverse complement strand
CTGGAAAATCCCATGGACAGAGGAGCCTGGTAGGCTGCAGTCCATGGGGTCGCTAAGAGTCAGACACGACTGGGCTGCTTCACTTTGACTTTTCACTTTCATGCATTGGAGACGGAAATGGCAACCCACTCCAGTACTCTTGCCTGGAGAATCCCAGGGACAGGGGAGCCTGGTGGGCTGCCGTCTATGGGGTCACACAGAGTAGGACACGACTGAAGTGACTTAGCAGCAGCAGCAGCAGCACGTGTGAAATCAAAACTTAGTGTATCTATAAATTCCATTCCATTTCATTTAGCCCTCATCAGTTTTCAGGTGTTAGTGGTTGCTATATTCTTTCTATATCTCTGCTTCTCTGTCTCCTCCTCCAGCCTTTCAGCATCTCATCAAATGATTCTAAAAGGGAAGACTTGAGAAACTGAAAAGACAGACTTCCCTCAGTCTTTCTCTCTCATTTTATTAAGACTTTAATAAATAAGTTTTAGTTCACAGCAACATTGGGGGGAAGGTACAGAGATTTTCTATATACTATCTGCTCCCACACATGCATAGTTTCCCCCATTATCAACACCCTTACCAGAGTGGTACATTTGTTACAACTGATGAAGGTACATTGACACAACATAATCACCCAGAGCCCATGTTTGAACACTATGGTTCATTCCTAGTGTTGTACATTCTATGAGTTTGGGCAAATGTATAATGATGTACATCCATCATTATTTTGGGTTGGCCCAAAAGTTCATTTGGGAAAACATCTTCCAGCAAAAAACTCAAATGAACATTTTGGCCAACCCAGTAGTATCCTACAGAGTATTTCACTGCTCTATCTTCTGTTATTAAAAAAAGCAGAGGCATTACTTTACCAACAAAGGCCTGTCTAGTCAAAGCTATGGTTTTTCCAGTAGTCATGTATGGATGTGAGAGTTGGACTATAAAGAAAGCTGAGTGCCAAAGAATTGATG
>NW_011493093.1:15167-16262 GCF_000754665.1 Bison bison bison | reverse complement strand
CCCCCTTGGCAACCACAAGTCTGTTCTCAATGTCTAAGAGTCTGTTTCTGTTTCATAGATGTGCTCATTTGTGTCGTATGTTAGATTCCACATAGAAGCGATACCACATGGTATTTGTTTTTCTCTTTCTGACTCACTGCACCTAGTATGGTATTCTCTAGTTGCATCCCTGTTGCTGCAAATGGCATTATTTTGTTCTTTTTTATGACTGGGTAATATTCCTCTGTGTGTGTGTGTGTGTGTGTGTGTGTGTGTGTGTGTGTACACACCACATCTTTATCCACTCATCTGTTGATGAAGGTTTAGGTTGTTTCCATGTCTCGGCTATTGTGAATAGTGCTGCTGTCAACATACAGGTGCATATGTCTTTTTGGATTAGAGTTTTGTCTGTATATACGCCCAGGAGTGGAATCACTAGATCATATGGTAATTTATTTTTACTTTTCTGAGGAACCTCCATACTCTTTCCCATTTTTCAATTGAGTTGTTTGTTTGTTTTGCCATTGAGTGTATGTATTTTGGAAATTAAGCCCTCGTTAGTAGCATTGTTAGCAATATTTTGTCCCATTGTATAGGTTGTCTTTTTGTTTTGTTTATGGTTTCTTTTGCTGTGCAAAGGCTTGTACGTTTGATTAGGTCTCATTTGTTTATTTTTGTTTTTATTTCTATTGCCTTGGGAGACTGACCTAAGAAAAAATTGCTGTGATTTATGTCAGAGAATATTTTCCTATGATCTCTTCTAGGAGTTTTATAGTATCATGTTTTATGTTTAAGTCTTTAAGCTATTTGGAGTTTATTTTTGTGTATGGTGAGAGGGTGTGTTCTGATTTTGTTGATTTACATGCAGCTTTTCAGCTTTCCCAGCACCACTTGTTGAACAGACTGTGTTTTTCCCATTGTATATTATTGCCTCCTTTGTTGAAGATTAATTGACTGTAGATGTGTGGGTTTATTTATGGGCTCTCTATTCTATTCCATTAATGCATATGTCTGTTTTTGTGTCAGTACGATGATGTTTTAATTACAGTAGCTTTGTAGTATTGTCTGAAGTCTGGAAGGGTTATGCCTTCTGGCTTGTGTTTTTTTTTTTCTCAG
>NW_011493093.1:11711-12301 GCF_000754665.1 Bison bison bison | reverse complement strand
GGAAGAGGCTGCAGTAGTGCGTCCCACCACTCCCCTCACACACCCCAACCATCAATAACACCTGGCCTCTAAGGTGGCCCAAGCTTCTTCCATGTATACCCTCAGGAGCGACTGCTCCAGACTCCAGCCCCTTCAGGCTGTTTCCATACAGCCCACCCTAGCCCTCTCCCTGGGTCTGATTTCTGAAGCGTGAGCTTCAGCACCCAGCTCCTGCCTGCATGGGAGGACACATGTCTCGGGCTGGGGAGTATAGGGCAGTGGTGCTGACCTTTTGTGCAGGTCTCTCCATCCCAGCTGCTGCACTCCAGAGGCTGCGTTCTTCTCCAGAGGCTCTGGAGCTCACCTCCATCTTGGCTGATCTCATGGGGTGCAGGAACCTTGCCTCTTTTATAGCACCCTCCTGAGGATACAGATCCTGTCCCAACTTCTTCCTTGCTTTTTTTTCCCTTTTGTCCTTCCTGGTTCCATGGAGATTTTCTTGCCCTTTCAGAGGTCTGAGATCTTCTGCCAGTGTTCAGTAGATATTCTGTGCAAATCACTCTACATGTAGATGTATTGTTGATGTATTGTGGGCAGAGATGAGCTTCACA
>NW_011493093.1:10330-11611 GCF_000754665.1 Bison bison bison | reverse complement strand
TTCTTTTTGTTTTTATTTTTGTGGTTTGATGATTTTCTTTTGTGTTATACTTATGTTTTCTTCTTTTTGGTTTTTGTGAATCTGTTGTATGTTTTTGATTTGTAGTTACCCTGTTTTTCAAGTATGTTAACTCCATCCTTTATCTACTTGCCTTAGACTGGTAGCCATATAGGCTCTAAAATATTCTAGGAAGTGGGGGAAAAAAATCTATGTTTTCTTACTCTCTTTCTCTTGCTGTCTTTAGAATCCTCTCTTTAACTTTTGCCATTTTTTAACTAGAATATGCCTTGGTGTAGGTCTCTTTGAGTTTACCTTATGTGGAACCCTGTCTGCTTCCTGCACCAGATATCTGTTTACATCTTCAGGTTTGGGAAGTTTTCAGCCATGATTTCTTCAAATACATTTTTGATCTTTTCTCTTTCTTCCTCTTCTGGAATCCCTATTATGTATAGCTTGGCGTGCTTTTTATTGTCCCATAGGTCTCTAGATCAATTGGTAAAGAATCCGCCTGCAGTGCAGGAGACCCCAGTTCGATTCCTGGGTTGGGAAGATCCACTGGAGAAGGGATAGGCTACCCACTCCAGCATTCTTGGGCTTCCCTTGTGGCTCAGCTGGTAAAGAATCTGCCCACAATGTGGGAGACTTGGGTTTGATCTCTGGGTTGGGAAGATCCACTGGAGAAGATAAAGGCTCCCCTCTCCAGTATTCTGGCCCGGAGAATTCCATGAACTGTATAGTCCATGGGGTCACCAAGAGTTGGACTATGACTTGTACTACTTTCTAGGTTCTTTTGTTTTAGGTTTCTTTTTTTTTTTTTTTCTATTTTGGCTTTCTCTCTGCTGTCCTGAATGGGTGATTTACATTATTCTGTCTTCTGGGTCACTTATTCATTCTTTGGTGTTACTGGTTTTGTTTTGTTTTGGCCATGCCACATGACTTGCAGGATCTTAGTACCCTGACCAGAGATTGAACCCACACCCTCAGCAGTGAAAGTGTGGAGTCCTAACCACCGTACCACCAGGGAATTGCTTGTTTTTCTACATAATTCATTGCCTTTAGTTCAGTTTTCATCTCAGCAATGAGTTTTGTAATTCTCTTGCTTCCTCTTTATCGTTTCTAGTCCCTTTTTTACAGTACTCTGCATTTTTACTGACACTTTTTCTTACTCCCTTTAATATTTTCATTATCTTTTTTGAAATCAGTGTCTGTTAAACTGAAGAGGTCTGTTTCATTGTTTGTTCTTTCAGGGGAATTATCTTGGTCTTTTAACTGGGAGTGGTT
>NW_011493093.1:9701-10230 GCF_000754665.1 Bison bison bison | reverse complement strand
GTTTCATGCGTTTATAGTCAGAAAAGATGTGTGATAATTTCTGTACCATTAGATATGTTGAGGCTTGTTTGTGCTCCAGCATGTGGTCAGTTGTAGAGACTGTTCCATGCACAGTTGAAAGGAATGTGTATTGGTTTTTTGTTCTTGGATATAATGCCATGAAAATACCAATTAGGTCTAACTGCTCTGTTGTACCATTTAGGATCTCTGTTGTTTTATTATTATTTTGCATAGAAGATCTGTCCATTGATGGGAGTGGGGTGTTAAAGTCTCCTACCATTATCATATTCTTGTGAATTTATCTCTTTATATCTGTTTTTGTTTGTTTTATGTGTTTGGGTGCTTCTATGTTAGGCACATATATTTTAGGTTAACCCATGTAAAATCTTCTTCTTGTATTGATCCTTTTATCATTATAAAGTGTCCTTCATTATCTTTTTTTATGACCTTTGTGTTAAAGTCTATTTTGTCTGATTAAAGTATTGTGATCCCTGCTTTCTTTTCATTTCTCTTTGGTTAAAATATCTTT
>NW_011493093.1:7348-8031 GCF_000754665.1 Bison bison bison | reverse complement strand
CATAGCTTTGACTAGATGGTCCTTTGTTGGCAAAGTAATGTCTCTGCTTTTTAATATGCAGTCTAGGTTGTTCATAACTTTTCTTCCAAGGATGAAGCGTCTTTTAATTTCATGGCTACAGTCACCATCTGCAGTGATTTTGCTGCTACTGCTGCTAAGTCACTTCAGTCATGTCTGACTCTGTGCGACCCCATAGACGGCAGCCCACCAGGCTCCCCCGTCCCTGGGATTCTCCAGGCAAGAACACTGCAGTGGGTTGCCACTTCCTTCTCCAATGCATGAAAGTGAAAAGTGAAAGTGAAGTCTCTCAGTCGTTAAAGTCTGTCACTGTTTCCATAGTTTCCCCATGATTTTGCCATGAAGTGATGGGACCAGAAGCCATGATCTTAGTTTTTTGAATCTTGAGTTTTAGCCGGCTTTTTCACTCTCCTCTTTCACTTTCATCAAGCAGCTCTTTAGTTCCTCTTTGCTTTCTGCCATAAGGGTGGTGTCATCTGCATATCTGATCAGATCAGATCAGTTGCTCAATCGTGTCCGACTCTTTGCGACCCCATGAATCGCAGCACGCCAGGCCTCCCTGTCTATCCACCAACTCCCGGAGTTCACTGAGACTCACGTCCATTGAGTCAGTGATGCCATCCAGCCATCTCATCCTCTGTCGTCCTCTTCTCCTCCTCGCCCCC
>NW_011493093.1:5657-7248 GCF_000754665.1 Bison bison bison | reverse complement strand
GCAGCCTCCAGTAAGCACGCGCGGAGGGGATGACAGCGAGGTGTCCGAGGTGCCCAGCAGCATGGCCTCAAGGTCACACAAGAGCACAGCCTCCAGGCGACTCTCCTCCACGCCACTCCCCAAACCGAGAAGCCTCGATAGTGAAACATACCTGGAAGGTGAGCTATGGACACAGGCCTGTGGATGCTCTGGTTGGGGGTCAGTTGCTCCTCATCCCCCATCTCCTCTGGGTAACAGTGCAGCTGGAGGCTGATAAACTGGGAGTCATGGGAGCCTCTGAACTGTGGGCTCCTAGGGAACCCTGACTCCCCCACCCCAGGTTACAGGTGGTGTGCAGGCCGTAGGATGGAGGGTCAAGTGCCAGCATTTTGCTTGGCACGTGGAGGTTTTTAGAGTGACTGTGGCTTTTCTTTGGCTGCTGGTTAGTTTCATGTGTTCTCCTGTTATCACTGAAGTTTCATTTTCACGCCTGAATTGTTAGTTTTGTGGATAATTTTCACATACCCCACTGCTTGCAAAGATGATCGAATGCATTTTCAAAGTGGTAGAAGTCTCTAGAAGCTGCACTGCCATCTTCTCCATGCAGTTTGTAACGTGCTTTTCCTGGTTGCTCCTGCCCCGTAGGTCTGGGCCGGTCCACTGTCACCACCACCTGTCCTGACAGAAAGCCACAGCCTTCGCCTGCAGAGTCCAGGCACATTTCGGTGCACTCGCTCTCCAGCCCTCTGGAGCAGAAAACCAGGTAAGTACCTCGTTCTCTGCCTGGCCTCTGCTGAGGCTGGTTAGCTTCCTGTGGTCTCAGCCAGGACTGGCTCCATTTTTTTAGGTGATGTTAAAGACCACGTGGCAGGATAGAATTTGCAGTCAGATTATAAGATGCATGATCTCTGAGAATCATTTGAATTATTGCCTGGAGGAAAAAAAGATTCTACTTGTTTGCTAAACTTGATGTATAGTGTATGCATAGAAGTCGCTCAGTCATGTCTGACTCTTTGTGACCCCATGGATTATACAGTCCATGGAATTCTCCAGGCCAGAATACTGGAGTGGGTAGCCTATCCCTTCTCCAGTGGATCTTCCTGACCCAGGAATCGAACCGGGGTCTCCTGCATTGCAGGCAGATTCTTTACCAAGTGAGCTACCAGGGAAGACCTATAGTATATGTACTTGGGTATTAATAAGCATCTTCATAGTTCTGTGAATAGACTTGGTTTATAAAGATAAAACACATAAAAAATTTGCAAATGCAAACCAATTCACTGTAAACGTTAAATAGTTTTATACATCATTAAAAAGTCACTTACAAATATTTAGGCATTTAAATGTAAACAAATAAGGTTCCACAGTGTCAATCACTGAAACAAATTCAAAAGTGGTAGTTAGTCCTAGGATACCTGGGCTGAAGCAGCATGGGGTGGGTGTGTCGAGAAGCTTGGGGGCGGGGGTGGGCAGCAGGCTGAGATTCAAGTCAAGGGTAGGCCTTCTACCTGTGCCTAGTCCCCACGGTAGGAGATTCTGACTCCTCCTCTCTCGGCTCAGGCCTGGGCGTCTGTGTGTTGATGCTCATCTACTGTACAAAGGTGAGAACTAC
>NW_011493093.1:4692-5557 GCF_000754665.1 Bison bison bison | reverse complement strand
AACTCATGGCATGAGGCAGTGTGGAAGAGTGACTGAGTTAATGCGTATTAATGGTTTGGAATGATGTCTGGTGCATGGAGAGCACCCAGTGCAGAGTAGCTCCTATTCACTATGTGTCCACGAAAAATTAATTTTCTGAACTATTTTCTCAAATCCCAAAAGGCTTTTCATCACCCTCTGCTCTTATGTCTTACATTATTAAAGTTTCACATTCTTGAATTTTATTCTTCCCATCCAGTCTTTATCAAAGACATACAGAACTTCAAGACAAAAGTGAATTTTCAAATCCGGACAAGCTAGTTTTTAAGGATAACGAGGGATTTGAACCATCTTTTGAATGTAAGTTTAAATATTAATACTTGCTTTTATATGTAGAACTTGTTTCAAAATGTAAAATGTTTTGGCAAAACATACTGATTGTTACAAAATGCAAAACAGTTACAAAGTAACACATTTTTATTTTCTGATAAAATCAGTGATACAGATATAGTGCCATGTTTTTGTATCATGAAGATTTTTAGGTTCTCAGTTCCATTTTTAAAAAATTTCAGGGTAACTAAATTGCAAAGTTAGGGAGAGACTGAGGGCAGGAAGAGAAGTGTGCAACAGAGGATGAGATGGTTGGATGGACATGAGTTGAGCACACTCCAGGAGTTAGTGAAGGACAGGGAAGCCTGGTGTGCTGCAGTCCATGGGGTCACAAAGAGTCGGACATGACTTAGGGATTGAACAACAACAATTGCAAATCAGAGCTAAGCCTGTCAGTTCAGTCGCTCAGTTGTGTGCAACTCTTTGTGACCCCATGGACTGCAGCATGCCAGGCTTCCCTGTCCATCACCAAGTTCTGGAGCTTGCTCAAACTTAT
>NW_011493093.1:1733-2152 GCF_000754665.1 Bison bison bison | reverse complement strand
TCAGAGTTCACATACTGTTGAAACCTGGCTTGGAGAATTTTGAGCATTACTTTGCTAGCGTGTGAAATGAGTGCAGTTGTGCAGTAGTTTGAGCATTCTTTGGCATTGCCTTTCTTTGGCATTACCTTTCTTTGGTATTGCAGTGAAAACTGACCTTTTCCAGTCTTGTGGCCACTGCTGAGTTTTCCAAATTTGCTTGCATATTGAGTGTAGCACTTTAACAGCATTATCTTTTAGGATTTGAAATAGCTCAACTGGAATACCATCATCTCCACTAGCTTTGTTCAAAGTGATGCTTCTAAGGCCCACTTGACTTTGCATTCCAGGATGTCTGACTCTAGGTGAGTGATCATACCATCGTGGTTATCTGGGTCATGAAGATCATTTTTGTATAGTTCTTCTGTGTATTCTTGCCACCT
>NW_011493093.1:769-1633 GCF_000754665.1 Bison bison bison | reverse complement strand
ATTACCTTGATATTGGATGGTTTGCCTTGGAAACGAACAGATATCATTCTGTCGTTTTTGAGATTGCACCCAAGTACAGCATTTCAGACTCTTGTCGACTATGATGGCTACTCCATTTCTTCTAAGGGATTCTTGCCCACAGTAGTAAATATAATGGTCCTCTGAGTTAAATTTGCCCATTCCAGTCCATTTTAGTTCACTGATTCCTAAAATGTCAGTGTTCACCCTTGCCATCTCCTGTTTGATCACTTCCAATTTACCTTGATTCATGAACCTAACATTCCAGGTTCCTATGCAATATTGTTCTTTACAACATCAGACTTTACTTCCATCACCAGTCATGTGTACAATTGGGTGTTGTTTTTGCTTTGACCCTGTCACTTCATTCTTTCTAGAGTTATTTCTCCATTCTTCTCCAGTAGCATATTGGGCTCCATGACCTACTGACCTGGGCAGTTCATCTTTCAGTGTCATATCTTTTTGCCTTTTCATACTGTTCATGGGGTAAATGAAGCCTATAAATAAATCCTTATTTTGTGAAGGTTAGGATTGCCTCAGATTTAAAATAAGTAACTTCTTAAAATTTGCTTCCCCCCGCCACTTTATGGAATGTGAACATGTTTAAGTGACTTTACTTTGAATTATAATGATTCCATCAATTGCCTCAGATTTAGAAAAACCTTCCTTAGTTACAGAATGGAGATTAAAGAGTATTAGCTTCAGAGACTAGAAATTGTTGTCCTGGCTTTGGGCCTGCCTTAGATTGTTCTACCTCGGAGCCTACTACTTCACTAAACAATAGGAATGTAGTGTCAACCAGCTCTGAGGTTCTTTCTGGCTTACCAAGTCTTTTTTTTTTTTTTT
>NW_011493093.1:0-669 GCF_000754665.1 Bison bison bison | reverse complement strand
TCTTGATCCCATCCCCCAGAAAGTCTTTATATTTGTGTGTTAACCTATTGTTTTGCCTTGAGAGCTTCATCCTCAAGTCTGAATGTCTAGTACTTTGAACAGGGAAATGAAAGGGCTTAGTATATTTTATGAAATCTTTGAACCAACTTCAGTAACTTTGTTAAATCACTGCAATTGAAATAGAATTCAGATGTTTTTCACCAAGCCAGATGAATTCTGCTGTCACTAGACTGATTTCCCTACTGAGTAACAAGTCAAATTTGTAAATGAATCTCCTAAGAACGCTTGGAGAAGCAGATATATTGGCGAGTGGCTCCAGTGAGCTCCTGGAATCCTGTAAGGAAAGGGCTGGCCCAGTTGCTTTGTCTGAAACTTCAGTGCTCAGCAAGCAGTTATCCCCACCCTCTCTTCTCTTGCTGCTGCTGAGGGCTAGGGGAGACTCACTTACACTTCTTATAGATGGATGGAGTGTGCCAAGGCAATTCAAGAGAGAGGGCCTCCATCATGCCGGCGACATGCCTCACGTGGATGGCGCTGCAGCCCCTGTGCCCACCAGGCCCATCTCCTTTCAGTACCCGGGTGAGTTTTCCTCTGTTCTAACTAACAAGGTATGTCAATAATAACATTTAATATTGTTTTCTTTCTATCTGTTTGCTTCCTTCATACCTT
>NW_011493092.1:27472-29064 GCF_000754665.1 Bison bison bison | reverse complement strand
GACTCAGGACTGGGGGGCCAGTGCCCCTCAGAGGGGAGGCCTGTGTGGCTGGGGGGCTGGCAGTGGGGGGCGGGGCTCCTCTGGGCCTGGGGGTGAGGCTGAGTGGGGCCTGGCAGGGGCCCGAGTGGGGACAGTGGGCGCGGCAGCAGGCTTGAGCCTGAGACCCCCAGGCTGGGGAAGGGTCCCCAGACCACATCCCTAAATAGGGAAGGGGGTGTGGCTAACACAGGGCCTGACTCGGTGTTAAGGGAAGTAGAATTCATAACCCCAAACAAGCCTCTTTGGTACATTGATTATTTTAACTGGTTATTTTTAATTCTGAGGCTGAGTAGAAGTCAGCCTATGAGAGACATTTAATGAACAAGGCAAACCTCCCTGTAAGGGTGACCCTATTGTACCAGGGGGCTTCCATTGTAGCTCAGTTGGTAAAGAGTCTGCCTGCAGTGCAGGAGACCCAGGTTCGATCCCTGGGTTGGGAAGATCCCCTGGAGAAGGAAATGGCAACCCACTCCAGTATCCTTGCCTGGAAAATCTCATGGACAGAGGAGCCTGGTGGGCTGCAGTCCGCGGGGTCACGAAGAGTCGGGCACGACTGAGCGACCAGGGGGCGACCGCATTTCCTGGAAACTTTCATGGGTGGAGGCGGCAAGGATGACCTCTGCAGGAAACCACCCTTGTTTCTGTGCTTTTCGGGGTAACCTCCCCAAGGAGGCCTCTCCTGCCCACCGCAGCCTCTCATCTTGAGCTCAGATGGCATTTAGGTGCTGACTTCAGCATTTGGGGAAGTTGCTGAGCTTTTCTGGGTCCCTCTCATAGACCGGAGGTATACGGGTTGGTAAACTGTTATTTTTCTCCTGTTAAACTGTCTTTTTATTATGACAGAGGGGAGTCCCAGCCAAAAACCTGGGAGGGTGGAAGGAAACCTCCAGCCCCTTCCAGCCTCTGGGAAAGGAGCCTCCCTCCCACTGACTCTGGTGTAACCTGACACTCAGTGGTCCACCCCACCTCCTAAGCCCAGCCCATTTCCACTTACGAAACGAAACCGGCCCAGGAAAAGGAAACTTAGGAGAAATCGAAACTCCTGGGTAAAGGAGGGCCCCCCAAGTGTGTGGTGGCATTGGGACCGCAGTTGCTCATCTGGACTGCAGTTGCTCCGTCCCCACCATGAACCGCACATCCCAGCCCTTGTTCACTGGGGCCCACGGGGCGGTGCCCCCAGCCTATGAGGTGCTCAAGGAGGAGCACGAGGTGGCCGTGCTGGGGGCGCCCCAGAGCCAGGCGCCCCTGACGACCACGGTGATCAACATCCGCAGCGACACCGCCGTGCCCGACCACATCGTGTGGTCCCTGTTCAACACCATCTTCATGAACTGGTGCTGCCTGGGCTTCGTGGCATTCGCCTACTCTGTGAAGGTGGGTGGGCACCCGGGGCGTCTCCACGGAAGTGTCTGGGAGCCTGGAGAGGCCCTGCCCAGATGGCACGTGGGGTTGGGAGCCCCCGTGTGTGTTGTTCTGCTGCATGTTGTGTGTGTGTGTGTGTGCGTACACGTGCAGGTCATGATGAGGCTGCAGGGGGTGCGTGGGGATGACCA
>NW_011493092.1:24169-24275 GCF_000754665.1 Bison bison bison | reverse complement strand
GTCTCCTGTACAATGTCATGAACCTCCGTCCATAGTTCATCAGGCACTCTGTCTATCAAATCTAGTCCCTTAAATCTATTTCTCATTCCCACTGTATAAATCATAA
>NW_011493092.1:22131-24069 GCF_000754665.1 Bison bison bison | reverse complement strand
TGGTGTTGAACAGGGACCACACGATGTGGTCGGGCACGGCGGTCTCCCTGGGGATGTTGATCACCGTGGTCGTCACGGGCGCCTGGCTCTGGGGCGCCCCCAGCACAGCCACCTCGTGCTCCTCCTTGAGCATGTCTTGTGTAGGGAGATCGATGTGCTGAATGTAGAGGGAAAGGTTGAGAAACAAGTTTCCTGTTTTATAGTCTGAGATGCCAGTGGATATCAGTGGGCACTCCCATTCTGGGTTAGTTTTTATTTCTCATACTTTCTATTTCCTGTTGTTTCTAAATTGGTTGGATTGTCTGGGACCTTGTTGGGTGGAACAGATGCCTGAGGCTTCATATGACTTTATGGCCCCAATTCTGCCCAGGTGGCATGCTACTGCCAAGGTCCTGCCGGCAGCCCTTCAGGCTAAACAGAGGCCTGGTTTCCAATCTGGGGAGAACACTTGAGCTAATCATTAATCAGATTATTGACATGAGACTTTGTCTTTTTCTTAACTGTGGTAAAACACACATAACATTTACCGTCTTAGCCATGCCCAAGCGCAGCTCAGGGGCATTAGCATATCCACACTGTGGTGCAGCCACCAGTTCCATCCGCCTCCACGACTTGCCCACCCTCCCAAAGGGACACGCCGTCCCCGGAAACACTCACTCCCCTCCACTGCCCTCCTGCAGCCTCTGCCCCACCGTCTACTTCCTGTGTCAGTGAATCTGACGCCTGCAGGGTCCTTTTGTGAGTGGAGTCAGACAGGGTATGTTGTTTGGTGACTGGCTTATTCCACTGAGCATCATGTCCTCAAGGTCCATCCACAATGTAGCATGAATTCCCTTCCTTCTGAAGGGTGAATAGTACTCATTTGACTTATTTTAAAGATCCCTCTAGGTAAGTTTGGTAACAATTGATTTTTACACTGTTCCTTCTCATTCAGAATAAACAACAGTGTTTTAGGCAGCTTTCGGTGTTTGATATATTTTATAGCTATTACTCCAATTTCATATGATGTGAAGAATTCTTTAGTCTGAATGTCAGCCCAAGGGTGTGTGGCTGATAAGGAAAGCTGCTGCTGTTGCTAAGTCACTTCAGTCCTGTCTGATTCTGTGCGACCCCATAGACGGCAGCCCACCAGCCTCCCCTGTCCCTGGGATTCTCCAGGCAAGAACACTGGAGTGGGTTACCATTTCCTTCTCCAATGCATGAAAGTGAGAAGTGAAAGTGAAGCCACTGAGTTGTGTCCGACTCTTACAGACCCCATGGACTGCAGCCTACCAGGCTCCTCCGTCCATGGGATTTTCCAGGCAAGAGTACTGGAGTGGGGTGCCATTGCCTTCTCCATGAGGGAAGCTACATTTTGCCATAATTAGAGATTCACTTTCATCTTTCTGGCAGGGATGAAGCAAGAAAAAACATACTGCACATCACAAGTCCATGTTTAGAGTCCTCTTTATAGACAGTGTTTTCCAGTTTTGTGTTCAGTTCACCTCAATCGCTCAGTCGTGTCCGACTCTTCGTAACCCCATGAATCGCAGCACACCAGGCCTCCCTGTCCATCACCAACTCCCGGAGTTCACTCAGACTCACGTCCATCGAGTCAGTGATGCCATCCAGCCATCTCATCCTCTGTCTTCCCCTTCTCCTTCTGCCCCCAATCCCTCCCAGCATCAGAGTCTTTTCCAATGAGTCAACTCTTCACATGAGGTGGCCAAAGTACTGGAGTTTCAGCTTTAGCATCATTCCTTCCAAAGAAATCCCAGGGCTGATCTCCCTCAGAATGGACTGGTTGGATCTCATTGCAGTCCAAGGGACTCTCAAGAGTCTTCCCCAACACCACGGTTCAAAAGCATCAATTCTTTGGCGCTCAGCCTTCTTCACAGTCCAACTCTCACATCCATACATGACCACAGGAAAAACCATAGCCCTGACTAGACGGACCTT
>NW_011493092.1:20676-22031 GCF_000754665.1 Bison bison bison | reverse complement strand
CACTGTTTCCACTGTTTCCCCATTTATTTCCCATGAAGTGATGGGACCAGAAGCCATGATCTTAGTTTTCTGAATGTTGAGCTTTAAGCCAACTTTCCTACTCTCCTCCTTCATTTTCATCAAGAGGCTTTTTAGTTCCTCTTCACTTTCTGCCATAAGGGTGGTGTTATCTGCATATCTGAGGTTATTGATATTTCTCCTGGAAATCTTTATTTCAGCTTGTGCTTCTGCCAGACCAGCGTTTCTCATGATGTACTCTGCGTATAAGTTAAATAAGCAGGGTGACAATATACAGCCTTGACGAACTCCTTTTCCTATTTGGAACCAGTCTGTTGTTCCATGTCCAGTTCTAACTGTTGCTTCCTGACCTGCATACAGGTTTCTCAAGAGGCAGGTCAGGTGGTCTGGTATTCCCATCTCTTTCAGAATCTTCCACAGTTTATTGTGATCCACACAGTCAAAGGCTTTGGCATAGTCAATAAAGCAGAAGTAGATGTTTTTTCTGGAACACTCTTGTTTTTTCGATGATCCAGCAGATGTTGGCAATTTGATCTCTGGTTCCTCTGCCTTTTTAAAACCAACTTCAACATCTGAAGTTCATGGTTCACGTATTGCTGAAGCCTGGCTTGGAGAATTTTGAGCATTACTTTACTAGCCTGTGAGATGAGTGCAACTGTGAGGTAGTTTGAGCATTCTTTGGCATTGCCTTTCTTTGGGATTGGAATGAAAATTGACCTTTTCCAGTCCTGTGGCCACTGCTGAGTTTTCCAAATTTGCTGGCATATTGAGTGGAGAACTTTCATAGCACCATCTTTCAGGATTTGAAATAGCTCAACTGGAATTCCATCACCTCCACTAGCTTTGTTCGTAGTGATGCTTTCTAAGGCCCACTTGACTTCACCTTCCAGGATGTCTAGCTTTAGGTGAGTAATCACACCATCGTGATTATCTGGGTCGTGAAGATCTTTTTTGTACAGTTCTTCTGTGTATTCTTGCCATATCTTCTTAAAATCTTCTGCTTCTGTTAGGTCCATACCATTTCTGTCCTTTATTGTGCCCATCTTTGCATGAAGTGTTCCCTTGGTATCTCTAGTCTTTCCTATTCTGTTGTTTTCCTCTATTTCTTTGCATTGATCACTGAGGAAGGCTTTTTTATCTCTCCTTGCTATTCTTTGGAACTCTGCATTCAGATGGGAATATCTTTTCTTTTCTCCCTTGCTTTTCACTTCTTTTCTTTTCGCAGCTATTTGTAAGGCCTCCCCAGACAGCCATTTTGCCTTTTCGCATTTCTTTTCCATGGGGATGGTCTTGATCCTTGTCTCCTGTACAATGTCATGAACCTCCGTCCATAGTTC
>NW_011493092.1:10690-20074 GCF_000754665.1 Bison bison bison | reverse complement strand
ACAGCCCCTATAATGAAAAGGACATCTTTTTTGGGTGTTAGTTCTAAAAGGTCTTGTAGGTCTTCATAGAACCGTTCAACTTCAGCTTCTTCAGCATTACTGGTCAGGGCATAGACTTGGATTACTGTGATATTGAATGGTTTGCCTTGGAAACGAACAGAGAGGGGATCAGAGGGCAGACAGACTGAAAACCACAATCACAGACAACTAGTCAATCTGTCACACGGACCACAGCTTGTCTAACTCAATGAAACTAAGCCCTGCCGTGTGGGGCCACCCAAGACAGACGGGTCATGGTGGAGAGGTCTGACAGAATGTGGTCCACTGGAGAAGGGAATGGCAAACCACTTCAGTATTCTTGCCTTGAGAACCCCATGAACGGTACAAAAAGGCAAAAAGATAGGACACTGAAAGATGAACTCCCCAGTTCGGTAGGTGCCTAATATGTTACTGGAGCTCAGTGGAGAAATAGCTGCAGAAAGAATGAAGGGATGGAGCCAAAGCAAAAACAATACCCAGTTGTGGATGTGACTGGTGATAGAAGCAAGGTCTGACGCTGTAAAGAGCAATATTGCATAGGAACCTGGAATGTTAGGTCCATGAATCAAGCAAATTGGAAGTGGTCAAACAAGAGATGGCAAGAGTGAACGTTGACATTCTAGGAATCAGCGAACTAAGATGGGCTGGAATGGGTGAATTTAACTCAGATGACCATTATATCTACTACTGTGGGCAGGAATCCCTTAGAAGAAATGGAGTGGCCATCATGGTCAACAAGAGTCCGAAATGCAGTACTTGGATGCAATCTCAAAAACGCCAGAATGATCTCTGTTTGTTTCCTGTTTTTTGTAGGTGCAGTTAATAGATTACTTCACAGTTACATCCAAAGTGAGATGGCATCACAATGCCTAGACCCATTAGAGAAAATCAGGCAGAACAGTAAAACTTTCTTCTAGGACTTTAGAAAAGAGATTCTGACTATATCTAGATATTCAGTTATTTTCCGTCTCTTTAATATGATTTCATTGTCATTTTACTGTCTCCCATCTGTCTTGCAGTAGAACTGACATGTGCCAATTCCAATGCTGGATAGGATTAATTTGTATTTGGAACATGAATATGATACATAGGAGTAGGTTAAATGTTTTGGGTCATATAGTTTAGCCATCAAAGTCAAGGTGTTAGTCACTCAGTCATGTCCAATTCTTTGTGACCCCATGGGCTGCAACCCGCCAGGCTCCTCTGTCCATGGAATTCTCCAGGCAAGCATACTGGAGTGGGTTGCCATTATCTTCTTCAGGGGATCTTCCTGACCCAGGGATCGAACCCAGGTCTCCTTGAGCCATCTTGAGCCACCAGGGAAGCCCTATAATTAGCCATGTTGAGTTTTCAAAACAAATTTCAGATTTGCTACCATTCTGGGGCTTCCTCTGTGGCTTGGTGGTAAAGAATCTGCCTGCCAATGCAGGAGACGAGAGTTTGATCCCAGTCGGGAAGATCCCCTGGAGGATGAAATGGCAACCCACTCCAGTACTTTTGCCTGGAGCATCCCATGGACAGAGGAGCATGGTGGGCTAGAGTCCATGCAGTCACAGACAGTTGGACATGACTGAGCCACTGAGCATAAAAGCCTTTCTCTCCTTGGCTGCTCTGCCAGCCCTGTGCGTAGCTGAAGTTCCCAAGGGTGGAGCATTTGGCCAGCAGGATCCTGGGGGAAGGAGCCTCCTGTCTGCTCTAGGTAAGAAGAGAGCATCCCCAGGTGATGCTAGTTCCATAGGGTCGCACAGAGTCAGACACACCTAAAGTGACTTAGCACGATGTTGAATTCAATTGTTGACAGGTATTGTTTAGTTCCCAAGTCATGTCCAACTCTCTGCGACCCCATGAACTGCAGCACGCCAGACTTCCCTGTCCTTCACTATCTCCCTCAAACTCATGGCTATTGAGTCAGTGATGCCATCCAACCATCTCATCCTCTATTGCCCCCTTCTCCTCCTGCGCTCAATCTTTCACAGCATCTGGGTCTTTTCCAATGAATCGGCTCTTTACATTAGGTGGCCAAAGTATTAGAGCTTCAGCTTCAGCATCAGTCCTTCCAACAAATATTCAGGTATAAACTGCTTTATAAAAGGGTGGGGACAAGGGCAGGGCCATAGCCCCAGGTGCAGACCAGCAGTGGACAGGGGAGCTCGTGGGGTGCCTGTCATGGGCAATAGCCTCTGCTATCCTGCACAAACTATAAAGTCCTCTGGTGGCGGTCAGGTCTGCACACACAAGAACAATCAGCCTGATGGTCAGGAGGCCCAGGCCCAGGGTGCAGATGTCCAGGCACTGGGGGTGGGGCATGGCTCTGGGCCCCGGTGGTATTGGCCACCATCTTCCGGTCCCTAGACTAGGGGAGAAGAGGTGGTGAGGGTCCAGGTGACAGCCAGGGGCCGTGACTCAGGGGCCCCCCTGCTGGGCCGCAGTGCCCGTCCTTTCCGCCCATCCCCTGGGGCCTGAGCAGGCCAGTGCCCGGTGGGCCCCCGTCCTGGGCCTCCATCTCTTCCTCCCAGACTCTCAGCCTCCCCAGGAGCCCCGGGGCTCGCCCTCCCTCGGCTCTAGCCCCTTCGCTGGCCACTCACCCAGCAGGGGGCAGTGTCCTTTCAGCGCCTTTCTGTTATCTGGACCAGATTCGAGATCTGAATTTATCTGAGTGTGAAGGATATAACTTTTCTAAGGAGGCTGGGAAGGAGGACGTCTTGGGACAATGGAGACAGAGACCCCCCACCCCCACCCCTTGGGCACCCACAGCCTTGCCTTGGTTGCACTGCGCAACCAATCTCTCACTGGGAGGGTCCCCCAAGCCGCAGTTTTCAGAGTTCCCTATTTTGGATTTAAAACCCCAGCCCCCCAAATCTGTCTCAGCACCTATGTGGGAACTGTGAGTCCCAACGCACAGTTTCCGGTTGGTGTGGGGCCCCCTGCTGCACTATTCACGTGTGGAGTTCTGCTGGTCCAATCCTCTCCCAGTCCTCAGACTCCACGTTAGGAACTGTTGGTGTTTACCATCCGGAGTCAGGCTGGGTCTCATTTAAAAACCGAACTGGATCTTGAAATGAGTTACTTCCAGTTTAAGCTGGAGTGGGTCTCATGCAAGTCCTACTGGGAATGCAGAATTTACAAGTTAGAAAGACAAGCAGCAAAAACTGGTAGTGCAGATTAAGCCTTTAAAAGCTGCTACACCACTGGCCTCCTGACCTAAGGACTCACATGTTAGGGTAGGTTGGTTATGGAATTGGTTGTATTGACTCCAGATTGCTCATCAAACCCAAGAAAACTGAGCAGCGAGGTACACCACGAATCACGCACAATCTGCATTGCAGCAGCAAGTCCTTTTGAGGCATTTGTTTGTCTCAGACAGAACCCACAGATTAGATATAAGAAAGGAGCTCGCCACCTGCCGGCCAACTGTTTACTTTATATCTAAGAACTGTCTCAGAAGCTGTATATATCACAAAAATGGCAAAGTCCTACTAAAACCACCTAGAACAGAATGGCCATTTATGAGGGATATTCCAAGTAGGTAATATAACATAAAAGGTGGACCTGGAAGCAAATTCCCTGAATCAAAGAAGTTGAAGGAAACATGTGCTTCATGCTGTAACAAGCCCACTCTGGCTGCTGTAGAGGGAATGCAGAGCGGCTGCGCTAATCCAGGGGAAGGGCGCTTGACTTGGCCTCAGTGGCGCTGAGATTCTGCCCATTCTGGAATTGGGACCAAGTAGATTCGGTGTGAGGGGCAGGGGATGGGTGGAGCTGGATGGGTGAGAGATGTATAATTAAAGCCCAATAGATTAAAATTCCTTTAAGAAATGAGTAATACAAAGATTAAGGCACATCTGATACAGCTTCTTGAAGGGCTGCTCAAAGATTTATAGGCAGAGGATAAATTGGCTCTGACGAGAGAAAGAAGACGATGTGTCTCAGTGCTCACCTCTTCCAGTGGCAGGTAAAGTGTGCAGAAGAGGACCATCATGCGAGGTGGCCAGTGGCCACCTCCTGTGCCAGGGGCGGGGACTGGGCAGAGGGTACAGTGGAGGGAATGCTTGTGTTCCCCCAAATTCCTACTGAAATCCTAAAGTGATGGTATTAGGAGGTTAGAAGGTCATGAGGGTGGATCCCTCCCTCAGCTCCTTCCACCAGTGAGGAGCAGAGGAAAGTAGGCTGTCTGCAATAAGGGCCCATCCACGCTGGCACCCTTATCTTGGACCTTCAAGCCTTTAGAAAAGTGAGAGATGCATTTCTATTATTTATGAGTCACTGGTCTGGGCACTAGCTATAGCAGTCCCAACTCAGACAGAAGGTTTGGGAGCCTGAGGTCTCTCTTAGAGGAGCAGGCTGGAGAGCCCAGGAGCCCTCCTCCATGGAGGGGGCACTTGGTTACATCAATCTCAGTCAGTTCAGTCACTCAGTCGTGTCCGACTCTACGACCCCATGGACTGCAGCACCCCAGGCTTCCCTGTCCATCATCAACTCCTGGAGCTTGCTCAAACTTATGTCCATCGAGTCGGTGATGTCATCCAATCATCTCATCCTCTGTCGTCCCCTTCTCCTCCTGCATTCAGTCTTTCCCAGCATCAGGGTCTTTTCCAGTGAGTCAGCTCTTTGCATCCAGTGGCCAAAGTATTGGAGTTTTAGCTTCAGCATCAGTCCTTCCAATGAATACTCGGACTGATTTCCTTTAGGATGGACTGGTTTGATCTCCTTGCAGTCCAAGGGACTCTCAAGAGTCTTCTCCAACATCACAGTTTAAAAGTATTAATTCTTTGGTGCTCAGCTTTCTTTATAGTCCAACTCTTACATCCAATCTGGCCCTTGACATACATGGGATTCGCAGGCACACAGATGCTGCTGGGCCGTCTGGAGGGAGATGAAACCAGGCTTAAGACATAAAAAGCTCACCCCCCACAAACAGCTCTGGACTGGGGAGGAAGCAGCAGCCAGCCTGAGAGGCAGCTGCCTGCCATGAGGGAGGAGGGCTCCCTGCAGCTTCCACCAGCAGGGCCAGGTCAAGGCCCGCCCTCCAACACGCGCACCCCCGGCTTTCTCTCTCCACACTCCGTTTTCTCCTTAGCACTGTCCAGTTCCACCTGGATGTGGCCTGCTTCCTTCCACCGGCACTCACGGGGACTGTCATATCCCTAAGGCTGGACACGGGTGATCAGACGGTGATCTGGGCATTGCCGAGGACAGCAGAAGCCAAGGCGGCCACCCAGCCACATTGGCCCTGACCCGGCGCCTCCACCCGCTTTTGTCCGCGGGGGAGGGGGCTCTGGTGGGCAGACCGCAGCCACAGCGTGCCTCGGCCGGCCGCCTTCGATGGGGGTTTCCCAGCTGGACCCCAGGATAGGGGGGGCCCCGCCGGCCCCCCACCGCCCGGCAGCCTGTGGGTAGCGTTTCCCGGTGAGGGGGTAGCTCTCCGAGGGGCGGGGCTCCCTGCGGGGCGGGCGGTGGGCTCGCGGGCGGGGCGGCGCTCGGCGGGCTGTCATTTGTCGTTATATTTAGCGGCGGGCGATCAGCCGGGCGGCGGCGAGGGCTATAAGCGGCGGGGCGCCCACCCTCGAAGCAGGAGTCCGAGCGAGGAGACGGCGCTGGAACCCATGGACACGTCGTACCCCCGCGAGGACCCCCGGGCCCCGACGCCCCGCAAGGCCGACGGCAACGCCCACACGGCCCTGACGCTGGGGGCTCCGCGACCCCCACCTCGAGACCACTTGATCTGGTCCGTGTTCAGCACCCTCTACCTGAACCTGTGCTGCCTCGGCTTCCTGGCGCTGGCCTACTCCATCAAGGTGGGCCTGGGGGGCTTCGTGGGGGCCCAGGAGCACTTCATGGGGGCTGCTTATCAAGCCGGAATGCAGGAGGACTCTGCTGGGTGTCTTCCAGCCTGATGGTGGGGGGAGGCCTGCCTCCCATGAGGGCTTCTGAGTCTGACTGCTGTTCATAAAAATGAAGGGCGGTGTCTAGTCTGTCCCAAAGAACCCAGGGTAGATCAGGCCTTACCGAAGGGGGTCTCTTCTTTCAAATGGGGCTTTTCACACGTGGGGGCTCCTGTTAGCACAGCTCCCTAGCTTCAGCTCCTGTGGTGGCGGCCTCCCAGCACCAATGAGGACTCCCTACCCTCGGGAGTCGTGGAAGGTAGATGCTGGCTTGGGATGGCCACTGGGTCCATTAACTGGAGTGGGAGGGTGCAGCGGCTCCCCTCAGCCTCACCTTAGGCTGAACCTTTTACCACCCAAGGCCCCCCAAGGAAGGTCGAGCCCATGTGTCCAGCTGGGGGCAGTGAAGGGAGTGAGCCCAGCCCAGACAGTATCCCCTCAGGCCTCTCCCCTCCATCCAGGTTTTGGGTCCATCATGGGTCCCCCAAGGTGTGGACTCTGGCTGCCTGGGATGGGGGTGGCGGGCCCCGCAGTGCCTGCGAACCTGTAGAGACCTGGCCCTGCTGCTGGTCCGCAGGCCCGAGACCAGAAGGTGGCTGGAGATCTGGAGGCAGCCCGGCGTCTCGGCTCCAAAGCCAAGTGCTACAACATCCTGGCCACGATGTGGGCGCTGGTGCCGCCGGTCCTGCTCCTGGTGCTGCTGGTGACCGGCGCCCTGCACCTGTCTCGGCTGGCCAAGGGCTCTGCCGCCTTCTTCAGCACCAAGTTCGATGACGCCGACTATGACTGACAGGCCGGGCCCTGTCCCTGTCCTGACCAGGGACCCCAACCCCAGGGCTCTACCCCAGCCCCCTGGAGTCCTGACCATCTACAGGGCTGAGGCCTACCCCCGCCCTAGCCCGGGCATCTAACACTGACTCTGAAGGTCTTTCACTCGGGCCTCAGGGACTTCCCCTCAGCTCGATGCCCCCAGTTCCCTAACCCCTGGCCCTCAGGCCAGCTCCTTCCTCCCCACTCACCAGCCTCGGCTGTTCAATTAAAAAGACCTGGTTCCAGAAAGTGCCTTCTGGGACTGTTCCTGGCTGGGGCTGGGGAGGGCGTCTTCCCGAGGCGAGCTACCCTAGGGACCACCACAGCCAAGTCCCCCTGGACTGCCCCCAGCGTCCGCGGCGGGCCGCTGTGTCCCGCTGGCTTGGCTGTGCCGACGGTCCCCTTCGTGCAGGCACCAGGCAGCTTGCGGCTTCTGGGTGGAGGCGCCTGAGTATTTTAGAATGAAGTTGGGGAACTTGGGCTTTTGATCTCTGCCACGCTGTGGTTTAGTGGCCGCTCTTCCAGAACATGTGTGGTGAGTCTCCGAGTCCACGTGTGTGCCCATCCTCGAGTCAGTGTGTGTGCACGCCTGTTAAGGGGACTCCCTGGCCAGTGAGATCCGTCCTTGCCCTGCACGTTCCTGTCTGTGGCTGGGCCTGTGCTGACCTCTCTCTTTGTGTCACGCTGTCCTCCTGACCTCACATTCCTTTAATTCTGATTGATCTCCGTCCCAGCAGTGGGTTCCCTCCCTCCTAGATCAGGGGGGCTGGACAAAGACACACAAGCAGACAGGCGCGGTCACACCACCATCCGTGCACACGCCCGTCACACACACAGCACAGGAGCACCCCAACTGTACAGAGAGGAGACACTTGGGGTGAGGACATTTCTAAGTGTCTTTGGCACAAGTACTTCCCTCTTTTACCTTCCTGTGCAACCCCCTACCAGATGCAGAGAAGGGGGTTGCTAAACACACACGCACGCTCTGTGTGGCTGGGGCGAGGCCCTTGGGGCCTTGCTGTGGCCAGGCCAATGACAGGGCAGGCTAATTGCAGGGGCCTTAACCACAGGGTGGCTCAGGGCTTCGAGCACCCTACCCATGGCCCCTTCCCACCCGGCCTGGGCTGGGGGTGGAGGTCTCTGTGGAGCTGCTGTATTTGGAGCCCCTGGAGTAGCCCCCATCCTGTGACAGCCAACAGCTGGCCCAGCTGTCTCTACCACACGCCAGCAGTGATGAGTCCCAGCTGCAGGCCAGCGGTGCCCCAGCCCCGTGCCGACCGTGTGCTGCTCTGAGCCAGCCCGAGACAGAGGTTGTGCTGGAGGGACCTGGGCTGGAGGAGTTCTGCCCCTTCCTGGGCTGGGCCTACACTGGACCAAGGACAAGGCCAGTGCTCAGACTAGCATGGAGGCGGTGTTTCAACACTAAGCTCCAGGTCTGACCCAGGGAGGGAACAACCCATGCTGGACACAGAGGCTGGGGGCTGGGGTTAGCCTGTGTGTGGTCGAGGCTGGGGTCAGCCTGCGTGTGGTCGAGGCTGGGGTCAGCCTGCGTGTGGTCGAGGCTGGGGTCAGCCTGCGTGTGGTCGAATACACGTCTCCAAGCAGGGGATGGTTTGCTGGTCCCCACATTTGGTGAGGGGAGCAGAGTGTCCAGCCCACACCCAGGTGTGAGGACAGAGAATGTGCAGTTAAGCCAGGTACAGATGAAGGTCACCAGCAATGCTTCCTGCCTCAGGAAGGGACCTGGTCAAGTTCAGACAGTGGGCTGCCATGGACTGGATCAGCCAGACAGCACACAGCCAGGCTGCCACCCTGTTAAGGCCCCTCAGAGGGTTGCCCCTTCCCCTGCACAGGTGGGTGCACACACGCACGCATGGCACACACGCCTGACACACACGCCTGGGGAAATGTCAGCTTATGTCAGTCCTGTGGACAAAGGGCCGCCTGCCAGCCCCACCTAATGCCTGTGCCCACATCTGGCTCCAGGGCTGCAAAGCCAAGTGTCTGCTTCATGGGGACCATCCGTGGCCAAAATGCTTGGCTCCAGCAGACCTCCTGGGCCTTTGCTGCACTGCCAGCAGCTGAATGAGAGCCTGTAGGCACCCGGGGGAGCCCCATCAAGCGCTGCCTCCATTCTGAGGCCACGTGCACTCAGGAAGCTGGTCTGTAGCTCGGCCACGCTCCCTGCAGCCGCACGCAGGCAGGCCCTGGTGACCCCAGCTCCTCCGCCACCCTGTCCTCTCTTCCTCAGGGGCTTCAGTTTATCACAGTTCACCTGCTGGTCTCTGCTTTTGGGAGAACTTGGGCTAATTCTCCACTGAGAACGGAGAGCAGCAGTTTGCCAGACGAAGGCCGCAGGGGGTGGTGGTGGGGTGGGGAGGGACGCAGGTGCAGACGTGATGGGACCCACTTACTTGTTCCACACGAGCAAGGGAAGGGAAGCCTGACTTTTGACGAGAGCCTCCCTTTCAGGAGGGTGCCCGTTGGCTCCTCACCACAGACACAGTTTGCCCGGCACCGACCGAGCTTTACTTCCCCAGCAGACGCCATCCCACCCTGGAAGACCCGAGAGCCCAAGTCAGCTGTGCCAGCTGGGGGGCTCAGGCCCGGAGCAGACAGCAGGTGGAGCCTCGGCCGAGGCCGCCCGCCCAGG
>NW_011493092.1:8930-10432 GCF_000754665.1 Bison bison bison | reverse complement strand
CTAAGTCCTCCCCACGCCCTGCACCCCGCGGTCCTCCCCAGAGAGGCCTGCACCTGCCTCAGTCTTCTTCGCAGAACTGGCCCCTCAGGAAGGGCACGAGGGGCCTGGGAGCAGACAGGGCTGAGCAGCAGGGAAGCGGCCTGTCCACGGGGGTCACTGGGGGCTCGGCTAGAGGCAGCGGCTTGAACTCAGGCCAGAGGGAGCCTGGCTGCCATATAGAGGCGGGTGGGGGTCCAGGAGGGCATTGAGAAGGGGCGGGTACAGCCACTTGGGGGCACCCGTGGGGGGCGTGGCCAGGGGGGGCAACCCTGGCCATCTGCAGGGAGGGGCTCATGAAGCTTCAGGGCCCGAGGGTGTCCCAGAGCGGGGCCTGCGGGCTCGGGGCAGCTGTTCAACGTCTTCAGAAAGCCTCCCAGGAAGTTCGTGGGGCAGCGCGTGCGGCCTACAGGCCTGACCTTTGTATCCGACCCGCTGAACAGGGAAAACAGACTCTCCGTCCTGCAGGGAGAGGGGCATCGTGGGGCGAGGCACACAATGGGGCCGCCTTGGGTGGGGTCTGGGGGGTGGCCTACCTGGAGGCAGGGGGAGGCGAGTACGTGACGGCCACAGCTCGGCTTCCAGAGAGGGGGCCCAAGGCCCTACCTGGGCCGTGACCTCGACTGTCACGAAGCCCACAGAGAGGGAGAAGTCAAGCCTGCTCCCCTGGTAGGAGATGCCAGAGACACACACTGCAGAGATCCCCACCGGACACATGGGGTTGAAAGTCAGACCGGCCCTGGTGATCCTGGGGGGAAGGGAAGGTTCTGTGAGGAGGGCAGGGGGCAGCAGGCAATCACCCTCCGCTGCCAATGCACTCACCTGAACCCCGTGACCCCGAAGAGCACCGCCTGCAGGAAGCCCCCCATGCCCGTCAGGAAGTTCACAGCACCCGACCCGTCTGCATTCTCCGTCCACACCTGCAGGGCGAGGCGGTCAGGGCAGGGCTGGGCACGGTGGGCATGGAGGGCCAGGCTGGGGCCAGGCTGACCTTGAAGGGCTCCGTGACGTTGGCGAAGCTCCTCTCCAGGAGGGCCCATGCCCGCCCTGGGTCCTTCAGCTCCATCCAGCCCACCGCAAACATGCTCTGGGGTCAGAGGACATGCTGGCATGAGGCCCACAGCACAGGGAGGGGATACTGAGGCCAATGGGACAATGCCAAGGTGCTGTGAGGACCACCACCCCACGCCCCGCAGTCTCCTTACCCAGGTCATGGCGGGGCCATGGGGGGACGTCACAGCCTCATAAATCTCCAGGTTTTGCCTGCGAACGTGGGGACTCAGGGGGAAGGGGACAGGATACCCCAGGAGCACAACATCTGCCTGCTTCACTTCCTCTCCTGGCAGGGGACGGCAAGGTGCTGCTGAAGGGGTGGGGGTGGGGTGGGGACTGCTCTGTTAGGAAGGGGGTGTCCAGGTGGACACAAGGTCCTGTGGGAGGACAGAAGGGCCTTGAAAGAGATCGGA
>NW_011493092.1:5803-8034 GCF_000754665.1 Bison bison bison | reverse complement strand
GTAGCCACTGTGGGGCTGGCGGTCACACGTGTCCACCTGCCCCTCCACTCGTGACTGTCCACGCTCCACATCCCTTGCCCGTCACCCACACTCCCGCGACGGCCACGTTCTCACCCTTCAGGTGGTACTTCTCCTCCTCAGGGTTCCACTCTACGCGGCTGCACCAAAACTCAGCCACGGCCCTGACCACGTCCCAGCCACCAGCCTCTCGGAAGAGCTCCAAGTCCTGAGGGGAAGGGGCAAGTCAGAGGTCATGACGCCTGTGATTCTAGCTCCCACCGGTGACTGCATTTCTCGTCAAGGCCCGCCCTCTGAGCGCCCAGCAGTGAAGGCCTGGCTCCGAGATGCTCCACAGGACTAGCCCCAGACAGGCAGTCGTGCAGCGTGGAGAGTCGCCCCGGGGGGGCACAGTGACACCTCACCTGGGTGGTGTGGTAGTACAGCTGGAAGGCCAGCACCACAGCCCCATTGACGTGGATCTCCTGGGTCCCGTAGATGGCTTCAGGGCAGACCTCCAGGCCAGAGCCCGCGCTCTCCCAGGCAAACTTGGCTCCCTGGGGGTTGGGGGATGGAGCAGATGACTGTGTTCCTGGGGGCCAGGGGTAGTCCTCTCCTTTCCCTTCGCTGCCAGCCTTCAGCCATGGAGGGCAGACAGAGGCGGGGGGCGCTGTGGGGCCCTGCGGGCTCTGAGTGCCCACGGTGTCCCTGCCGTGGGCCAGCTTGCTTCTGCCCGGCATCTACTGTGTCCCTGCCCTGGGGCAGGGCAGCAAGGGAAGCCCTGCAGGGCCCCTCGGGCTGTTGTTCCCACTTGTGCAGTACAGGCTGGGGGAGGGATCCAAGACGTCCGGGTCCCACCCACCGAGGGGGCCTGGGGCGAGGGGTGAAGGCCTGAGAGGGCTGTGGGGCCTCAGGCCCTTTGGGGGCCCCTTACCTGGTAGCCCAGGCTCCGGGCATTGTCCAGGGCCCCGCTGAGTGTCCGGATGCGGTACTGCAGGAGAGCCTTGGCGGCCTCCGGGTGGAGCAGCAGGAGACCCGGGAGCACCCAGAGGTCCTGGAGCACAGCCATGGAAGAACCCCTGGTCTCTCCCTGCAGCCACATCCAGCTTCCTCCTCCAGTGCGCTCCCAGGTCTGTCCCCGATGACGCTCTGCCCGCCAACCCCATGGCCGCATCCCCCAAACCAAGACACTCCTCAGACCTGGTGGGCACTGCGTCTGTTGGGGCTCAGGCCAGAGTCTGGGTGTGGGGAGCGGGTGGAGGGCCCCGCGGTCACCTGGTCCTGGCTGCCTCCCCTTCCTCCACCCTCCCTCCCCTCAGCAGCCCCAGGGGTGTTTCCAGAGCACACTGCTGGCGTGCCCTTCCCCAGGTAGAGTCTGCGTGGCCTCCTCGGCCCTTCTACAGTGACTCCTTCCCCAGAGGGGAGTACCTCTCCCCCCGGCCAGGAGTCCTGCAGCTGCGTAGCTCTGGGCCTCTGCACCTTCTGGTCTGACCCCTTCTCCTTCAGCTGTGATCTGCTGCCCTCAGCAGGCCTCCCCCCGTCACGTCCCTGTGTCTCTCCAGCCGCAGCCCCAACCGGGCAGAGCAGAGGCCCGCAGTGCACGTGGACTGGCGGGTGGAGGGGGGGGTGGGGGTGGCGCGCACCTGGTCCCAGAAGACGTGGCCCCAGTAGCACTCCCCACGGCTCCCATTGGAGAGGCCCCCGGGGCTGAGGCCATGGCAGACGTATCCCGAGGCCCCGGGCTGGGGCAGGGCGCTGAGCAAGTAGTAGAGGGCGCCACGCAGGGCCTGGCGCAGGGCCAGTGGCCCTTCCACATCCAGGCCACAGTCCGCCCAGAGCTGGGCCCAGGCCTGGGCGTGGGCCGTGTAAAGAGCATGCCTTGCCTGCAGCTGCAGGGCCTCTGCGAGGCAGGCCTGGGCCTCAGCCTGGCTGCCACCCACCACCGTCAGGAACTCCCACGTCGCATCCTCCTGCCCTTCTCCGAGGGTCAAGGCCGGGGGGACCGGTGTCCACAGCATGTGCACCTCCTGCTGCGCGCCCCCAGGCTGCTCGGGGGTGAGCGTGCGGCCGCACAGGTACCTGCAAGAGGGCAGCCGTGTCTCAGGGACCAGCCTCTCCTCCGCCACCTAGCCGGCCCCCTGCCCATCCTCACCGGGCTCCCTGGAAGTCAGGACCCAGATGCAGGTCCAGGTCTGGGCTTTCTGGGGAGAAGGCTGACTGCAGCCGCACTGTGA
>NW_011493092.1:5086-5703 GCF_000754665.1 Bison bison bison | reverse complement strand
CTGAAGGCCAGGACATGAGGCAGTGTGCGGTGGGCATAGATGCGCTGGGAGGCGCGGAAGCTTGGGCCCTCCAGGGTGTGCAAGAAGGAACCTGGGAAAGGGTGGAGAGGAAGACGGGGCAATTCTCACACCCGCCCTGGGGCCACCGAGGACAGGTCCAAATCAACGGCCTTTCTGGGCTGGGAGTGAAGTCCCCCTCTCCCTTCAGTGAGGGAGCCACCTCCAAGCCCCAGCTGTCCTGTTCGGGAAGCAACAGCTACATGGGGGCTGCCAGGCTCCTGCTCGTTCGGGAGCCCCGCCGGCTGGAAGGCTCACAAGCGGCCGCTCAGAGCCTCCTTTTGCAGGACGCTGGCATCCTGAGTGAGGAGGTGCCGGGATGGGACCTCTGGCCTTCTGCTCGCTTGGAAATGGCGGGGGGGGGGGGGGTAAGGGCTGGGCGGAGGGCAGGCAGTGGCTACCTGTGTTAGTGTCCAGAACATAGGTCTTGGTTAGCTGCTCTCCAGTCCCTGCTGGGGCCTCCAGCTGGACATTGAGGGGACTGGGCAGAATGGCCCGGTGGGTATCCCCCAAAGCCCCATTGTACACACCGCTCACATGCAGTGTCTCATGATACACGC
>NW_011493092.1:4305-4986 GCF_000754665.1 Bison bison bison | reverse complement strand
CACGCGTGTGCCCAAGTATGCGTTGGTCACGGTGGCCAAGAGCCGGGGGTCACTGGGCAGAGAATGGGCAGTGAATCTGGTGGCGTCCTTGCCGGCATCCTCCATGGAAAGGGTGACTCCGCGGAGGGGCCTGCAAAAGTGGGGGACAGAGGCCCCACAATTGGCTGGGCCTCTGTTTTGTGTAACTCCCAAAGCTCTCCTTGGAACTCGACTAGTGGCCCCAGAGGTGGAGGGAGGGGCGTGTGCCCTCCTGGGTGGCCAGGAAACACCCTCTGCCAGAAGATGCTCACCCCCACCCCCACTATTGATCCAGGGACCCACGGATGCCCCGGCTCCCACCTCAGGGCCGCACCCCCACGAACCGGTCCTGCTGGCAGGAAGGGCGGAGCCTCAGCCCGCGGGCCTCACCCTCCGGGAGGCCAGTCGGTACAGGGCGGGGTGTGGTCAGCAGCTGGGGAAGGGGACGGCAGGCGGGCCAGAGGCCCCGTCTCTGGGTCCGCAGCCCCGCGGCGTCCCTCGGCTCCAGCGGCGCTGACCCTCAGGGGCAGGAGGAGAAGCAGCCAGCGGCGGCCGTGCCACCGGAAGGTCCCGCGGTCCCCGCCCAGGGCCGCGCGGGGCGGGCCAGGCGCGCGTCCCCACCCTGGGCGTGCGCGAGGGGGGCCGAAGGGCGGGCCGGGCTTC
>NW_011493092.1:1767-3192 GCF_000754665.1 Bison bison bison | reverse complement strand
TACCATCCCAAGCAGGCTCCCTAGTATGGGCTCAGTGTGTCCCCCCACATCCATCGGTTGACTTCTGATCCCCACTGTGATGGTGTTTGTAGGTGGGGCCTTTGGTACATAGGTCACGAGCAGTCAAGAGTAGGATTAGTGCCTTTATAAAGAAGGTATTTTGAGTAAACTGCGGGAGTTGGCAATGGACAGGGAGGCCTGGCGTGCTGCAGTCCATGGCATCTCAAAGAGTTGGACACGACTGAGCGCCTGAACTGAACTGAACTGAAGAAGAGGCCTTAGAGGTCCCTCCTTCTACCCTGTGAGGACACGGCTGGAAGACAGCCATCTGCACCAAGAGGGTCCTCACCAGACACCGAATTGACTGGCACCTTGACCTTGGACATCCTAGCCTCCAGAACTGTGAGAAAGGCGCTTCTGTTGTTGGTCAGCTACCTGCTCTGCGGCATGTTGTTAACAGCAGGCCGAGCCGCTGTGCGGCCTTTACACTTGCTGACCCACTGCCTTTTCCTCAAGACGTCCTTAGGTTGGCCCCTCACTTCCTTCCATTGTCAAGTGCCCTGTCTTCCCTAGATTGTCCCAGACTCCTTACAGGTAAGAGAAAACCCTTGGCTCCATCCCCCACCCCTTCTTTTCCTTCCTTCACAGCATTTATCAGCTGCCCAGAATGCCAGCTCCAGGAGGGCAAGGATATTTTGTCTGTTTTGTGGAATGAATAACTGGATTTGAAAATGGGTTACGGAAGGAAGTTTGGGGGACGTGAAGGGACCCAGAAGGCCCTTCCGACTAGGGCCTCAGAAGCTGGCGGAGTCCAGCAGCTTTGAGCAGAGAAGACTTGAGGATTTGGGCTGTCTGCTGCTGGCTCTGCCCATCAAGGCCAAACCTCCCATCAGAGCTTCCTGAATCCAGCTGTTCCCTCGAGCTCACCCAGGAAGTGGGGGCTGCGGCTCTGCCCCATTCAGATGGGCTGGGGAACAAAGGCAAGGGCATGAGCACCCGTGAGGATGCCTGGCTAAGTGCAGCAGAGAATGACAGAGCTGAATCCCAAGAGAATTTATTATCAGCACACGGGGCTCACACCACCTGTGCCATCACAGCCCGGTTCAGAGCTCCATCTCCACTCCCCTTAGTCTCTGAAGTCCTCAGGGAGCAACTGGACTCCTCTGGGCGCCTTCGGCCCCTGCTTGGTCCCCTGTGGCCAGAGCAGAGTGGCGGGGCTCTGGGTGCCTGTACTGAGTGGGGCAGGGTCTGCAAATGGGTCATCTCACGCTGAGCTCACCAGGTAGAGGCCACACATGGTCGGTGCTCAGTGCCTGGTGCTCTCAGCTTCACCCTGCAGTGAGAGGGCTGGAGGGTCCCCAGAGAGAAACCTGGGTGGGGCAGCGGCGAGGGTTAGGGGAGGAGGCCCTCTTCTCTGTGGGGAGG
>NW_011493092.1:0-762 GCF_000754665.1 Bison bison bison | reverse complement strand
CCAGGCCTTCGCTCAGCACACGCAGGCCGGCCTCGCTGAGCCCGTTGTGGAAGAGGCCCAGCTCTGCCAGGGCCGGGGCCTCCCTCAGGGCCTCAGAGAGATCTCTGCAGACCGAGTCGGGGAGTTTGCAGCGGGACAGCCTGTGGTCAAGAAGCACACGAGTCTGCGGTGTGCGAGCTGCCTGCTCCCCGGGGGGCTGAGGTTCAGTCTGCAGACTTGGCTCCACACCCGCCTCCCTGGGCCCCACAGAGCTTCTCCTGCACCGTCGCCACCCGTGTGCACACCTCGTGGGCACCCGCTGGACGCACTCCCTTGTCTCTTAGGACATTCTCCACGAGCTTGCTCTCGACGTGTCTAACTCCAGAGCATTATCCACCAAGCACAGGGGGACCGAGCTTATTTAGGCAGCCGGCCCTAACGGTTGGGCAGGGTGTCAGCTCTCTTTTTTTGCATTATAGACAACGCTGTGAGGGCATCTTCACGCAGTTAGTTTGGCAGCAGAGTTGAGGGGTTCCTGATGTGTGTGCCATGTTAAGTTACCATGTCAGCATTGACACATGACTATAATTCACCATACCTAATCAGACTAACTCGTATAACGTATCTTACTATCTGCTCACTTGGTGGTCGTGAAGAGTAATGGAAAAGGTTACGTACTAAGTACTGCCTCAGTAAGTCTCACATCAACCTTCTGAGGTGGAAGCTACAGGCTCCGTTCCCCGGGAGAAGACTGACGCTCAGACAGACTGGCCTGCCAAGGGC
>NW_011493091.1:9559-10129 GCF_000754665.1 Bison bison bison | reverse complement strand
AGTGGGAGAGTCTTTCATTGAAAACTAGGAACCAAGGAGGCAGACTTGGACTCAGTGACTGAACTTTTAACTATAGGAGTCCAATATGGTAAGCAAGTGTAAATAGATTACATTTGCCTTATTCTAGGTGGGGCCTCTGCTGGCTCAACACCTCTAGGGCCTGGAGGGATTATTTCTGCCTAATCCAGGGCTACAGTCTCAGGAAGCCATTTTGTCGTACCTAAACCACACTCTCCAAGCTCTACCTATCTGGCTCCTTTATCTCCCAAATGGTTCCATTTTGATAGCAGACAGAGTATCACTAATTGAACCCCTCAAATCCCAAGCAATATGGATGACCACTTAAAGTCTTAACCATATTTTCTTTAAAATGCTTTCAAAATGGAATTCAAAGATGCTTGAAAAAATAATGGGAGGCCAGTAGATTCCTGGATTAGGTCTAAGGACTTTAGGTCAGGTATATGAATATTTATTTGATTCTGTCTCACACTCTGACATTTCTCAAAATCAAGGACAGTAAACCCGTGGCTGAGTCATCACTCAACACATTTTACTTGCTGTTTTGTGCGT
>NW_011493091.1:9142-9459 GCF_000754665.1 Bison bison bison | reverse complement strand
TCCAGGCAAGAGTACTGGAGTGGGGTGCCATTGCCTTCTCCCTTCCTTAGTATACGTGACACTAAAATAGTGAAGATCAGGCCCATCAGCTAAGAGTTCAACCTCCAATTCAATGCCCCTCTTTTTCAATAGCTGAAATTCCAAAGATTTGATTAAAACCAACATGGGACAGGTTTATGTAGTTCAAAATATACCATCAATTCTAAATAGTTTCCCCAAATGTGTAATGTTACAGTTAAGAACAAGAGGAAGAAAATGACTTTAGGTTTTAGATATCTACTTGGAAAAACAAGACATGGAAAAATCACTATATTGTC
>NW_011493091.1:4876-5325 GCF_000754665.1 Bison bison bison | reverse complement strand
ATATATATATATATATATATATATGCTGTCTACAAGAAACCCACTTCAGACCTCAAGACACATATAAACTGAAAGAGAGAGGATGGAAAAATATATTCCAGGAAAATGGGAAGCCAGAGAAAGCTGGAGTACCGATCCTCATATCAGACAAAATAGACCTTAAAATAAAGATGATTACAAGAAATAAGCAAGGACACTACATAATGATTAAGGGATCAATCCAAGAGCAAGACACAACAATTGTAAATATCTATGCACCCAACATAGGAGCTCAATACATAAGACCAACACTAACAGACATAAAAGGAGAAATTAACAGTAACACAATAATAGTAGGAGACTTTAATACCCCACTCACAGCAACGGACAGGTCATCAAAACAGAAAATTAATAAGGAAATACAAGTCTTAAATGATACATTAGGGGAAATGGATGTTATTGATATCTTC
>NW_011493091.1:4159-4776 GCF_000754665.1 Bison bison bison | reverse complement strand
GGAAGATAAAATAGTGGAAATAACTTCTGAAGAGCAGAATAAAGTAAAAAGAATGAAAAGAACTGAGGATAGTTTCAGAGACCTCTGGGAACTGAGGATAGTTTCAGAGACCTCTGGGACCAATCACCAGCATTCGAATTATAGGGGTCCCAGAAGAAGAAAAGAGAAAGAAAGGGTATGAGAAATTTTTTGAAGAGATTAGAGTTGAAAATTTCCCCAACATGTAAACGGAAATAGCCAATAAAGTCCAAGAGGCACAAAGAGTCCCATACAGGATAAACCCAAGAAGAAACACACCAAGACACATACTAATCAAACAAACAAAGACTAAACACAAAGAAAGAATATTAAAAGCAGCAAGGGAGAAGCAACAAGTAACATACAAGGGAAACCCCATATGCTTAACAGCTGATCTTTCAGCAGAAACTCTGCAGGCCGGAAGTGAATAGCAGGATATATTTAAAGTACTGAAAGGGAAAAAAATCTATAACCAAGATTACTGTACTCAGCAAGGATCACATTCAAAATTGATGGAGAAATAAAAAGCTTTTCAGACAAGCAAAAGTTAAGAGAATTCAGTACCACCAAACCAGCTTTGCAACAAATCTTAAAGGGAC
>NW_011493091.1:0-769 GCF_000754665.1 Bison bison bison | reverse complement strand
AGCCAATGGGAATTTGCTGTATGGCTCAGGAAACTCAAACAGGGGCTCTGTATCAACCTAGAGGTGTGGGATGGGGAGAGAGATGGGAGGGAGGTTCAAAAGGGAGGGGATATATGTATTTAAAAAAGCACATAAAGATAGTTCACAAAAAAATAAATAAAGAAGACTATAGGGCATCCTTTTTAAAATTTTAGTATGAATTATATCAGATACCTAAAACTATAGGTATAGTGTACATAAGGGATAAATAATAACATAATTGGGAAGGAACATACAAGCAGGTTCAAAGGTACTACTAATTTTCTGGACAGTAAGTACAGGTGTTTATTCCATTTTTATCTGTATATAAGTTATACATAGTATTTCAACTTTTTAGTATACTTCAGAAGAATTTATTAGGATAAGAATGGTTCACATGGTCTCCCTGCTGTGTAATGTTTCAACTTTTCCTTCTGCCTCTCTGTGCCTCTTCCAGGATAATGCCTCAGATACACCATCCAGTTCGCCAGTTCTCTCTTCAGTTCTTTACCCTCTCCATTGGATTTGTTGTTTCAATTACTATTTTTAATTTCTTGAAATTCTATTTAGGTTCTTTACCACATACACCTGACATTTTTTTGTTTGTTAACACAATCTGGACTAGGATTTGAATACAGTATTTTCAATAGTCATCTCTGCACCCTGTGACAGATGCACCTCTTCACCCTGCTGCTCACTTATTCCAATCTACATCATGGAATGGATAACAACACATTATTATAAAAGGCCT
>NW_011493090.1:10606-11177 GCF_000754665.1 Bison bison bison | reverse complement strand
TACCTCATAGTGGTTTTGATTTGCTATTTCTCTGATAATGAGTGATGTTGACCATCTTTTCATGTGTTTGTTAGCCATCTGTCTGTCTTCTTTGGAGAAATATCTATTTAGTTCTTTGGCCCATTTTTTGATTGGGTCATTTATTTTTCTGGAGTTGAGCTGTAGGAGTTGCTTGTCTATTTTTGAGATTAGTTGTTTGTCAGTTGCTTCATTTGCTATTATTTTCTCCCATTCTGAAGGCTGTCTTTTCACCTTGCTAAGTTTCCTTTGATGTGCAGAAGCTTTTAAGTTCAGTTAGGTCCCATTTGCTTATTTTTGCTTTTATTTCCAATATTCTGGGAGGTGGGTCATAGAGGATCCTGCTGTGATGTATGTCAGAGAGTGTTTTGCCTATGTTCTCCTCTAGGAGTTTTATAGTTTCTGGTCTTATGTTGAGATCTTTGATCCATTTTGAGTTTATTTTTGTGTATGGTGTTAGAAAGTGTTCTAGTTTCATTCTTTTACATGTGGTTGACCAGATTTCCCAGCACCACTTGTTAAAGAGATTGTCTTTAATCCGTTGTATATTCTT
>NW_011493090.1:9557-10506 GCF_000754665.1 Bison bison bison | reverse complement strand
TTTCATCAAGAGGCTTTTTAGTTCCTCTTCACTTTCTGCCATAAGGGTGGTGTCATCGGCATTTTTGAGGTTATTGATATTTCTCCCGACAATCTTGATTCCAGCTAGTGTTTTTTCCAGTCCAGCAGTTCTCATGATGTACTCTGCAAATATGTTAAATAAGCAGGGTGACAATATACAGCCTTGGCGTACTTCTTTACCTATTTGGAACCAGTCTGTTGTTCCATGTCCAGTTCTAACTGTTGCTTCCTGACCTGCATAAAGACTACTAAGTTCTACAATGGAATATTAAAAATGCCACATTTTCCCAGAAAAATATATTATGACAAAGCAATACAGAAAACAGTGATTAGGATAAAATATAAAATTAAGTCTCAATATTCTGTGTTTCAGTGACAAAGAGTAAACATTTTTTTTAATTTTATACCAACCAGAGTGGCAAAACAATTTATTTATTTATTGTTAAATTTTAGTTTATTTTTAAACTTTACAAATTGTATTATTTTTTCCAAATATCGAAATGAATCTGCCACAGGTATACATGTGTTCCCCATCCTGAACCCTCCTCCCTCCTCCCTCCCCATACCATCCCTCTGGGTCGTCCCAGTGCACTAGCCCCAAGCATCCAGTATCGTGCACCATACATGGACTGGCTACTTGTTTCATACATGATATTATATATGTTTCAATGCCATTCTCCCAAATCTTCCACCCTCTCCCTCTCCCACAGAGTCCATAAGACTGTTCTATACATCAGTGTCTCTTTTGCTGTCTCGTACACAGGGTTATTGTTAGCATCTTTCTAAATTTCATATATATCCGTTAGTATACTGTATTGGTGTTTTTCCTTCTGGCTTATTTCACTCTGTATAATAGGTTCCAGTTTCATCCACCTCATTAGAACTGATTCAAATGTATTCTTTTTAATGGCTGAGTAATACTCCATTGT
>NW_011493090.1:5093-6493 GCF_000754665.1 Bison bison bison | reverse complement strand
CTATGTCACTTTGGCTTCAGTCCCTGGATCTGTCCTTTGCAGCTACTTCAGGTCCCATGGGAAGAGGAAAAGCTGGAGGCAACATCACTTGGCCAAAGCACCCATGGGGTCCAAGGCTGGCAGGACAATGGGTTCCTGCTCTAGTACAGCTAGCACCTCTTCAGGGACATGCTTCTTGTCCACCACCACTTCATAGATGTACTCAGAGAACCACTCATCCGTCATGCACAGGTAACCTTTGTGGCCATGGTCTTCACCCCAAGAATTTTCCACTCTCCATTTTATGAAACCACCCTCCTGATCATCCTTTTCTGAGACAGCAGTGAAGGTCATGGCGTGGGTCATAAGTGACTCGCCAAAAGTCAGCCTCTCAGCTTTATTCATGTTCTTCATGGAGACACCGAACACCAACTCATGGTCATAGACATTCATGTCACTGAGGCCCAGTTTGCCATTGAAGTGTTTCCCAACATCACAGCCAAACCATACAGCCTCTCCATCTTTGATGGAAGCAGCAACCATCTTTTTTAAGAAGTCAACAGGCTGGTTGTTATACAGAGTTTTTCTCCCTCCGACCATATTGCTTAAATAGTTCACTGTGTAAAGTTTGTTGTACTTGTGCTGAGGCCGAGGGTCATTCACTAAACAAATCTTATCTTCCATATTGAAGAGTGGCTTGACATGTTGCCTGTAAAACTTCAAGGGTGTTATAGGGCCAATCTTTTGATAGTTTTTATCTTTGTCTCGATACTCCCAGGTGAATGTCTCTGGTGGATTACCCAAACAGATGCACACCACTCTGAATATCTCCTCCATCATGGAGTCCTGTGTGGCTGAGATTTCTTCTTTGGTTGCACCACTGTGTACCAGGTTCCGTAGTCGTATGCAGAATTCTCTCATCTTGTGATTCAGAATATCATTCATCCTTCTGGTTGCCTCTGTTGTGTAAGTTTCAGGGAAGCACTTCTTAGGGATGACACCATATTTTTCAACAATATTGACAAGCATATCCCATTGTCCTCCATCATTGGCAGGATTCATAAGCAAATACTGCACCAGCCTACCATCCTCAGGCTCCTTTTTCTGAGCTGTGTCCACAAAAGCATTTAAGAAGAAATAACAGTGTTCAACCTTGTCCCAGAAAAAGAGGTAAGACTGACTAAATTCAAATTCTTCAATATTGAATCTTCTCATGAATGGAAGTCTCATAACATTCAGACAAGAAAAGATCCAGCATCGCCCTGAACTCTTCTGGTTGGTGACGGGCTTGCCCTCCTGATGCACGGCGTGCTGGAACACATGCTGAGTACCCTGGACCGTGGCCCTCTTCAGACAGATGTCCAGCAGGTCGTGAGTGGTGCCGACATTCTGGGCCAGTACGAACTGAGGGTCGGAATTCA
>NW_011493090.1:4158-4993 GCF_000754665.1 Bison bison bison | reverse complement strand
ACTATTACCTTCTCAAGTATTTTCTCATGGTCTTTCTTTTTGTCTTCTTCTTCTGGGACCCCTATGATTTGAATGTTGTAGTGTTTAATATTGTCCTGGAGGTTTCTGAGATTGTCCTCATTTCTTTTAGTTTGTTTTTCTTTTATCCTCTCTGATTCATTTACTTCTCCCATTCTATCTTCTAATTCACTAATCCTATCTTCTGCCTCTGTTATTCTACTATTTGGTGCCTCCAGAGTGTTTTAAATTTCATTTATTGCATTATTCATTATATATTGACTCTTTTTTATTTCTTCTAGGTCCTTGTTAAACCTTTCTTGCATCTTCTCAATCCTTGTCTCCAGGCTATTTATCTGTGATTCCATTTTGATTTCAAGATTTTGGATCAATTTCACTATCATTATTCGGAGTTCTTTATCAGGTAGATTCCCTATCTCTTCCTCTTTGGTTTGGTTTGGTGGTCATTTATCCTGTTCCTTTATCTGCTGGGTATTCCTCTGTCTCTTCATCTTGTTTAAATTGCCGATTTTGGGGTATCCTTTCTGTATTCTGGCAGTTTGTGGAGTTCTCTTTATTGTGGCATTTCCTCGCTGTGTGTGGGTTTGTACAGGTGGCTTGTCAAGGTTTCTTGGTTAGGGAAGCTTGTGTCGGTGTTCTGGTGGGTAGAGCTGTATTTCTTCTCTCTGGAGTGCAATGAAGTGTCCAGTAATGAGTTATGAGATGTCTATGTTTTGGGGGCGACTTTGGGCAGCCTGTATCTTGAAGCTCAGGGCTGTGTTCCTTTGTTGCTGGAGAATTTGTTTGGTATGTCTTGCCCTGGAACTTGTTGGCCCTT
>NW_011493090.1:480-695 GCF_000754665.1 Bison bison bison | reverse complement strand
CAAGAAGTTTTAGTTAGCAAAGAAGCCTGCTTACAGTCTTATAGATAATGTCTCTCTGGGGCTGCGATTTCCCCCTTCCAACTCTGGCTGCGTGTCACTGGAGGGGGAAGGTCTGCAGCTGGCTATCTCTGTTCAGTCCTTTGTTCCATGCGCGGGCCTGGCGGTGTCTTAGGTTAGGGCTGGCTTTTTGCGTGATAGATATCCCACAGTCTGGT
>NW_011493090.1:0-380 GCF_000754665.1 Bison bison bison | reverse complement strand
TCAAACTGTGGTGCGGGAGAAGCCTCTTGAGAGTCCCTCCAACAGCAAGGAGATGAAACCAGTCCATCCTAAAGGAAATCAACCCTGAATATTCATTGGAAGGACTGATGTTGAAGCTCAGATACTTCACATCCACCTGATGTGAAGATCTGACTCACTGGAAAAGACCCTGACTGAGAGAGACTGAAGGCAGGAGGGGGAAGAGGGCAACAAGGATGAGATGGTTGGATGGCATCACCGACTCAATGGACATATGTTTGAGCAAACTCTGGGAGATGGTGAAGGACAGGGAGGCCTGGTGTGCTGCAGTGCACATGATCATGAAGAATCAGACAAGACAACACTGAAAACAACATGGAGGTAGATAGATATCAACTAGA
>NW_011493089.1:10364-11324 GCF_000754665.1 Bison bison bison | reverse complement strand
TGGGGTCGCACAGAGTCAGACACGACTGAAGTGACTTAGTAGCAGCAGCAGCAGTGAGTGTGTATGTACATACACAAAGGCACAGGAAATGGTTGAGGAAGGACACACACATCAAACTACCGTATTTCCAGTCAGCATAGCCAGTCAGACAGAGGGAGATGGACAAAGGGGGACTTGGAACTTTTCTATTTTCACTTTTTACTCTCTAGATATTTCTGTATTGCTTTTTTTTGCATTAGGCACATCTAAATACTACACACACTTTTCCATCTCAGAAAATTACATGCATAATTTGAAAAAATATCAAAAACTAAGGACTCAAGCTCTCACCAAGCCTCCACGGACTTCACAGAGGGCCATGCTGAAGGACCCACTTAGCTTCCCTGCTCCACTCAAGTCATTCCCACTCTCTCTTGGGGGTGAGGGGTTTCAGGGGAGAAAAGTTCTCAGGGTGGTACATAGCGCCAAGTGGGGGACAATTTATGAATAAGTGACTTTCTTAGAAAGTCAAAACCCAGGGAGAATCAACAATCCTGTCTCATTAGAAAATTATGTAATGCACCTACCAACTACTTGCCATTGTCGAAGAAAGATGGAGAAAATCTGGCACTTGAGGCAAAAAGAAACTCAGTAAAATGAAGGTGCTGATTCATAAGCCTCCAGGCAATAAAACCTTGATATGCATGTTCTTTTCTATCCAATCCTCCCAGACACACTCATGCACAAGTTGTTTAGGAAAAGAAAATGAGACAGCATCAAATAACTAGATTGAATCAACAAAGCGCTCCTGTAAATCACTCATGAGTGCTTCTTCGGTTAGACACCAAACACTTTCTGTGCTTCTTGAAAGAAAAGGTTAACGTGAAAAAGCACCTCCTGGACCAAGGTCTTCCTCATCAGAATGTGAATGGAAGACAACTCTATCCTCAATTTTGTTACCTGGAAAATAGGAACCATGTG
>NW_011493089.1:9584-10264 GCF_000754665.1 Bison bison bison | reverse complement strand
TTAAGCTGTCCTTGTTGTTCCTTGACTTCTGGGTCACTGAAAAAAGGACAGACTCCTAGACAGATTGCTCAGGGTCAGATCTCTGGAGCAGTTAGGTGCTTCCCCAGTGACATGGAAAATGCTGGCTTTCTCTGCACGTTGGGAGGTAACACCGAATGTAAAACTGGCCCGTTGCCTCTGGAAATGTTTCCTTGGACCCAAAGTCCTCCTTCTAGGGATAGCCTAGACAGCTTCTGCTCCAGGTATAAGTTTTCAAGTGCATGAAAAGATGTGACTAAACATATTCCCTTCGACACTGTGTGTCAGAGTAAAAAAGCAAATAACAAACCCAGGTGCCAACAGGAGAGGAGATGGATAGGAACATTACACAATCATTTTTAAAAAGGACAAAACCTTTCAGTACTTATTTTGAAAGACTTTGTAAGATATATGAAGTGAAAAATTATATTGTAAAACAGCACATATGGCACGGTCACATTTACATAGGGAAAAAATTGAGAGTGACTAGTGAGTGTGTGTATCGGAGAAGGCAATGGCACCCCACTCCAGTACTCTTGCCTGGGAAATCCCATGGGCGGAGGAGCCTGGTGGGCTGCAGTCCATGGGGTCGCTAGGAGTCGGGCACGACTGAACAACTCCACTTTCACTTTTCACTATCATGCATTGGAGAAGGAAATGGC
>NW_011493089.1:5365-6674 GCF_000754665.1 Bison bison bison | reverse complement strand
CCTCCAGCTTCTCCATTTTCTAATCTTGCTTCCTTTGTGTTTTGCTTTGGCTCTAACTATTTCTCTTTTCTTTACTGTTTCGCTGGTAATCAGGGCCTCTGAATGGCCGGGTAGAAAAAAAGAAAACAAAAGTGATTCTTAGAGAGCCCATACAACTGTATTCTAAGTACAAAGCCACATTTCTACTCTAGTTTCACTGTCTGTATTAAAGATGTCTGGAAAAAGAATAATAAGTGTGCAGTGGGGGTTGGTAATAGCTGCATGGGTTGACACAGAGAGGATTGTTCAGCTATATTTTAAATGTTTTTCTTCTTGTCTTCCCTCCCTGACCTCCCACTGCCAGTGGCCCATTCCCCCACCCTTCTCAACCCATCCCCTAAAATGTCCTGAGCATTTTTGAATCATGATGAATTATTTCCCTTTTCAGAGTCTCTATATTTGTAGCACTGTATTTAATATGATTTGCAGTACACATGTTTAATTTGAATATTGCTCATTTTTCAGTACTGAGTATATTTTAAGTTCGTTGAATCCTTTATTTTTTTAATGACCTCTGGAGGACAAAATTTTCTGTGGGTAATATTATCACGATATAATGTAAGACATAGAAGAGTTTTGATTTATAAAATTGGCTTCCATATAATTTTTCAGCATCACACGGGTTCAATACCTGTGTCAGGAAGATCCTCTAGAGAAGGAAAAGGCAACCCACTCGAGTATTCTTGCCTGGGAAATCCCATGGACAGAGGAGCGTGGTGGGCTACAGTCCATGGGGTCGCCAACAGTCAGACACGCCTGATATGCACACACACAAATATCTATTATATCAAGTCAGACCTACCCACTGAAGGCCTAAATGATAACACTAAACTTAATGATAATCACAAGTTTATCATACATTTGTATGACAACTAAAGCATTATCTTATTTGTGTCTCATAATAATTTGAGATTTAGAAAAGACTAAGATTATCCCCATTTTACAGACAAAGAAAATGAGGCTCAAACAGGTTGAGTGGTTAGTTCAAGGTCACACAGCTTTCACATGACAGAAAGGAACAAGAAATCAAAGGTAAAAGTTTTTCACATATGCTTAAACCCCTAGGATAAAAAATATCACAGATCTCTCACCTTGACTTTAAAAGTGTTAACAACGGCTTGTGAAAAATGAAAAGCCTTGAAGGAAGGCAGAATAAAAATCTAAGAGACAATCACTGATCTTTTATCTTTAGACTTCAAGCTGAATCAAGTTCTTAAAAAAAAAAAAAAAACCAATAAAGCCCAGACATTTAAAGTCAAGGTGAGAGATC
>NW_011493089.1:4798-5265 GCF_000754665.1 Bison bison bison | reverse complement strand
CACCAACACTCAGTTAGGAGGCAGAGATACAAAGACGGGCTCAAAGAAGATCCTTGAGGAGCTTCAGTTCAGTGAGGGGGACAGAAATCCTCCTCCTTCATCCAAAGCACATCATTTCTAGTTTGGCCAGGGGGCAATAGTTGTAAAGAATCCACCTGCCAATGCAGGCGATATAGGAGACGCGAGTTCAATCCCCGGGTTGGGATGATCCCCTGGACAAGGGCATGACAACCCACTCCAGTATTCTTGCCTGGAGAATCCCATGGACAGAGGAGCCTGGTGGGTTACAGTCTATGGGGTCACAAAGAGTAGGACAAAACTGAAGTGACTTAGCACAGCACAGGATACAGAAGGGAGCATGGAGCAGGCAGGCCTGAGCAAAGCGGCAGAGAGACAAGCAAGTTTGACAAAAGATCCGCTCTGGCTGCAGGTCCCAGAGCTAGAAGAATGACCAAGGTGGAACTGGA
>NW_011493089.1:947-1836 GCF_000754665.1 Bison bison bison | reverse complement strand
TTTGTAAATACCAGACAATTTCCCCTGATCTTTATCAGGGAAAAGAAGTCTAAATCTTTGGCAGGAAGAAATTAAATGTAGTGCAAAATAATAACATCTGGCCAGATTGTCTTTGTCAGAGTAGCAGCCCCTTTAGATGTCAGCCTGAAAAGTACTAAAATGAACTCTGAAGGGGGTGTGTGCGATTCTTTATGAGGCAATAGGAAAGGCTGCCGTGCTGCCATAGAATACTCGGGGTACAATTAACTCGCCAGAGTATGTCCCTACAGAGAATCGTTTCACATCAATGGAATTTGAAGCCTTATGCCAAATAAAATTTGGGGGCCATTCTTGAGGCATTTTGTTTATTTCTCCATTACTGTACAGATTCCTAACAGCACTTTCTATTTCTCAAAACTCTCTACGATCATTTTTATCACTTCGTAAATCTTATTTTTATCTTCTACCTCCAAGGGAGACAGTGTGGCTCAATGAAAAGAGCAATGACTTTGAAGTTAGAAACTTAATGCTGCCACTTACTGGTTATGTGGCCTTGGGCAGATTGCTTAATGGCTCCAAACTCGAGCTTCCATGTCTGTGAAATGGGGATAATAATACCTAGCCATATCACTACCATAAGGAAGATTAATCAAACCTAACACACAGTCTTTCAGTAAACTTAGTTAACCTTGCTTCTCCTTCATGTAAGTGACCCAGATGAATTCAAATGTCTAACCTCACAAATGTCTAACCAGCTATCCAGAGGCCTCTGACCTTCAAGAAGGCTTAAGTTATGCAAGTATACACTATCTTCCCCTCCCATCAAAATACAAACAAAAGCCTTCAAGGTTATATTTGAAATAATATGTGTATCATTTAAGCCTCTTCTTCCACTATCACCCATCTCAAC
>NW_011493089.1:668-847 GCF_000754665.1 Bison bison bison | reverse complement strand
ACCCATCTCAACCATCTGGCAGAGATTGCCAGAAAGAACATACTTTGTTTTTCTACTAATGATTACTTTGATGCATGAGATAGCTTAATTGTTTTTCCTCTGATTTTTTTAAGCTGGCATTTAGAGAGGGAGAATTCTGGTCATTTCATAATTAAAAAAAAAAAAAAAAAGGTTTTCCT
>NW_011493089.1:0-568 GCF_000754665.1 Bison bison bison | reverse complement strand
CCCAGACAAATAAGCATAATTAGACTGCTTCTGTCTAGCTTCTCTCTCCCATGTACATCATATAGGCAAAGCTTCAGATCGGTTCTGAGTTCCTTATTTTGACTAATACAGGTCACCTTCTCAACCCTCCCATGTTTACATTCACACAAAAGAAAACAAGAGTACCACCAAGCTCCAACTGGAAACACTTAAAAATATAATCAGTGAACATAAAGCACATTGAAATCTCTTGAGGAAAAGTGTGTACAAACCATACCTTTAAAATATTGAACACTTCTATTACAGTCTTAATACACCTAATATAGAAGATATGAGCAGAGAATTCAAGTTCAAGGAGTCCAGGTAAGTGTTTCCTCTAAATAGATTTTATGAGCAAAGAAATGACAGACCCCCATGTTTCTCTAACACTGTCGTGCCCACATTTTAACTAGGCCAAGAAAGAGAGGCCCTGTGTGGTACGGCTAACTACTTATGGGAGTGATTTCACCATACAACTATAGCAAATTTATTTCAGTTCCAGATATCACTTTCCCCATTAACTCAGGAGACCAAAGGAGCATAACCGCCT
>NW_011493088.1:17397-17979 GCF_000754665.1 Bison bison bison | reverse complement strand
CTGAATTTGGCAATAAGGAGTTCATGGTCTGAGCCACAGTCAGCTCTTGGTCTTGTTTTTGCTGACTGTATAGAGCTTCTCCATCTTTGGCTGCAAAGAATATAATCAATCTGATTTTGGTGTTGACCATCCGGTGATGTCCATGTGTAGAGTCTTCTCTTGTGTTGTTGGAAGAGGGTGTTTGTTATGACCAGTGCATTTTCTGTCTTTGCCCTGCTTCATTCCGTATTCCAAGGCCAAATTTGCCTGTTACTTCAGGTGTTTCTTGACTCCCTACTTTTGCATTCCAGTCCCCTATAATGAAAAGGACGTCTATTTTGGGTGTTAGTTCTAAAAGGGCTTGTAGGTCTTCATAGAACCGTTCAACTTCAGCTTCTTCAGCATTACTGGTTGGGAGATAGACTTGGATTACTGTGATATTGAATGGTTTGCCTTGGAAACGAACAGAGATCATTCTGTCGTTTTTGAGATTGCATCCAAGTACTGCATTTCGGACTCTTTTGTTGACCATGATGGCTACTCCATTTCTTCTGAGGGATTCCTGCCCGCAGTAGTAGATATAATGGTCATCTGAGTTAAATT
>NW_011493088.1:15505-15683 GCF_000754665.1 Bison bison bison | reverse complement strand
CTACTTTGTGGGATTCTAATACTGTTCCTTCTTTAGCACAGGAGCAGTAGCCTCCCCTTCGCCCCTTTCAGGGAGACAGGAGGCAGGACCTAGTTGATGCAAAGGGGATGTTACAGAGTGGATACCCCAGGCATGTTGACTGTGGCCTATTTAAATGTACAAGACAAAGAAATTCTCC
>NW_011493088.1:14396-15405 GCF_000754665.1 Bison bison bison | reverse complement strand
GAGTTCTGAAGCTCATGGGATCCTACTGCCTTTGTAGTCCAAGTGTTCTTAGAGTGCTTCTCCCGACTCTGGAGCTCACTTTGCTCTTTCATAAGGCTAATTCCCTGTAGGACCCCAGACACCAAAAATAATTTTCTTTTGGTACAAATCATGACCCCAGACCCAAACCTGAGGATCCCAGATGAAGCCACATTTAAGGCTTCAAAGACCAGTGCTGGTAAGGCTGATCAAAAACTCTGGCCTCTTGATGATATACTGGGTTGGCCAAAACGTTCATTCGGCTTTTTCTGCAAAATGTTGTGGGAAAACCCGAATGGACGTTTTGGCCAACCCAATAGTGTTTTAGTTCCCCCAAACACCACTCTCTGTGTTTATCCCCTAAGTTTTCCAGGCCATGTTGGAGATTGGTGAGGCTAATTTGTCTACCTCTATACCCTGCTTATCTCTAATCAATTGACAACAAATATAAGGAATTAGATGGAGATCAATATTGTACCTTTTACTACTTCTTGTTAGTGATAATAACAAAAAATTTATTAATGCTTTGCTAGATATTTTGTGTCATGTTGTCCCTTAAACCTATGTGGTTGATATTAATAGTCCCATTTTATACAGGAAAAGATTAAGGGATAGAAATATTAAATAGCTTATCCAAGATTACTCAGTAGATGGCAGAGCCAATGTAACAACCTCAGTGACCTAAGTCCACACATTCTATTATCCCTCTGCCAGTATCTAAAAAAAAACACAACATTATCTGTTAAAGATGGACCAGGGGATATGGTTTAGGCATGATAAAGAATGGGGCTTACAAATGTCCCAAATTAAGATTAGCTATAGGTTTTGAAGCTGAAGAATAGAGGACTTCTTTTGCAGTTGAGAGTCCCCAGCCAAATAGGCTTACAGAATGGAGTCTAGAAGCTGGGCAAGTGATTGAGAGAAAAGCAGACATGCCCACATTATCTTTTCAGTGAAGTGACCTTAAACTTTTTGGTTTATGTTGCTCAAT
>NW_011493088.1:13007-13484 GCF_000754665.1 Bison bison bison | reverse complement strand
CATGTGGTCATAATTCTCACCCATTTTCCTTTCATACTTCTCAGTTAGGGGAATAATTACTGCCTTGGGTTCCTGCTTTTGGGGTATTATTATGTGATTCATTGAAAAGCCAGATCTGTCTGTCCTCCTTTCTTCCTTCCTTCCTTTCTCCTTTTAACATCTCTTTGTTTAGAAGAAAGAAATCAATTTTTGAATTGATTTCAAATTGCATTTGAATTTGGAAAATTAAAACAGATGAACAGCAAAATACCATTATTTTTAGAGCTCATAAGACAAAGCCTGGCTGACTAGGGGTTTTGACTATTGGTTCTTATAACAAATGGCTCCTTTAAGATGGCACCAAAGTCAATACTAATGGTTATTATGATTAAGTACAGCTCCCTTGGCGTCAGTTTCCTGCTCTCTGGCCTCCCTCCCTTCCCTGCAGTACACACACATGGACTCTGTAAAGTCAAATGTCCCTGAGATGCACAAGGC
>NW_011493088.1:11787-12907 GCF_000754665.1 Bison bison bison | reverse complement strand
CTGGAGTGGATCAGTGCCATTTCTTGTAGCAGCATCTCAAGACAGGAGTGAATGTGTAGCTGCGGGTGTGATCATGTCCAGTGCCAGGCAGGGCAGTGTCCCCAGGAATGTGTCCACCTAGGAGGGAATTCACAGCACAGACTCTGCAGACAGCATCCATCATTTCAGCCTGTGCTTCATGAGGAGATAGCAGGATGATGGAAGCTTTGGGTGTCTAAGAAGGAGTTTTGAAAAAGGTGCTAGAGACTGAGACTTCTCCATGTGTCCAGGGCACGGAGACTATGTGTGAGGCTCTGAGTCCTTAGAAAAACATTATAGTAAGGATTTGTTTTTGGTTCCACTGGAGTGGGGTAAAACTGCCTGTAGAACTCTCTAGCTCCTCTTTTTCAAATTCTATGTGCACCAAACCGCCATCTTATTGCCAAGCATGACTACTCCAATTGTCATGTTCTCTGGTTCACAAAATGTTTTTCAGATATCCTAAAAATAAATAATGGTAAGTGGTAAACACTATTCTTTATACAGATCAGAAAACTCAGGCCCAAAGAATCACGTTACATGAAGCCATGAACCTAGATTTAAATGGATGTAGTTTATCTTTATTTTCTCATCTTTTGAGTTGTTTAATGAGTTCAGTTTCCTTCCTGGAGAGTAGGCTAGTGGGCCCAAGTATTCCGGCTGTTAGGTCTATCCCACCATCTGTCCCTCTAAGTTGGTGGTCCAGGTTATCGGTCGGTTTATTTCAGTTTGGCTACTGTGAACCAGTCCCTGGAAGCTGGGGAGGTTGACAGAACAAAGGGGCTCTAGAGTGCCAGACCCTGGATTGTGGTGACCACACCAAGGTGCAGACAGACTCATAAGGCCTGGCTGGAAAATAGTCTGCTGACCTTTCCCATACTCTAAACAAGATCATTCTGCTGTTTCCACTTGGTTTTCAAGCTGCTTGAAAAAAAGCAAACAACTCTTAACTTCACTTAGCCCTTTTGCCAGCTGGAGATGCAGCATGGCATGGGGAGCTGATTAAAATGAGGTGGTGCTTTATAAACCAGAAGCCAATTGACCTTAACTGTGTTTCTTCCAGCTTTTATATGTCACTGCTGAAGCTGTAGGTAAGTGATTT
>NW_011493088.1:9087-11687 GCF_000754665.1 Bison bison bison | reverse complement strand
GGACTCTGTAAAGTCAAATGTCCCTGAGATGCACAAGGCCAAGGAGAGAAAGTTTGTAGCTGCCCCTTCTACCTCCTTTTGTCTTCCTTCTGCCTAAAGACTCAGTGTAGTGGCTCTGCCAGGGCCCTCACTTCAGTTGCCCCCTCCCCTTGGCTTGCGCTCACCCTCTAAATGTCATCTGAGCTTAAAGCATTTCAGGACATTTTAAGATTCTCCTTCCATCTCCCCTTTTCTTGAGATCATCTATCCTGGGCCCACCTTTTTAAGGAGTCTGCTCTCTGCCAGGTAACCATGAGGTCAAATGCTTACAGTAAAGTTTCATAATGGTTTTCAATGTATTTTATGTCTGAGATAGCATTCAGCAAAGAGTATGACTGGTTTGATTTTTTCAGGAGATTTTGTGGTGGATGTCCTAGAGAAAGCAGAGATACTTCTTTAGGTGCCTCACATAATAATTCATGTTTGTACAGGACTCAACCTTGTACCAGTTACTTTCACATTCATTTTCGTTTTTTCTTCCAAAGAGTATTGTGAGGTAGGTGAAGTTATTTTTTCATATAAAAAATGAAGAAACTGAGGCTCAAAGATTAGGCAGTTTGTCTGATGTTACGCAGCTAGTAAATGGCTAAGCTAACACTGGAACCCAGATCACTTGATGTAAAATTCCCTGGGTTTTTGGCTTTGCTACACTGTCTCATAATCATTTATCTCAATTTTTGAGAACTCATTTTGCATGGTCCTATGGGGACACAGTGAATGAAACAGACATAGTCATATCTTCACTGGAGCTTATTATGTTCAAGTATATGGAAACAGACAAAATGCAGGTAAATATATTTTTTAAGTTGAAAATGAAAGAAGCCAGAGGTAAAGAATATCAGTGGAGGAGCTTCTCTACATAGGTCTCTTTGGAATCAGGTGAAATTTAGGCTGAGGCCTGGGAATCAAGAAAAAGCTAGTCAGGAGGGGTGGAATCCAGGCAGAGGATGTGTAAAGAGGCCTCGAGGCATATTCATAGCATACAAAGGGTGGCTGCGCCCCTTCCATGTCCTCAGGAGCCACATTTTGTACACACATTTAGAGCTTGATGAAGTCTCCTCAGGCATTATAACACCATCCTGTCAACCACATATACCAGTTCCCTTACACACTGGGGGCTCATTTGCTTTTTTACTTTAAGAAGGACCTTTAGCAACTAGGCTGACTTTTTTCCTCACTAAAACTTCACAAGGTTTGCTGTTGAATTTGGGCATTTCTCCCAAGCTGCATCTCTAGCCTCACCTGTCATTTTTACAGATACTGTGTCCCAAGTATGAGATTGTGGTTGGTGCAGGCAAACCCATCTTCACTATTGGAGACACACCTCATGAAGGCTGCACTGACATGGGGCCAAAAGGATGTGACCAGCTGGAATTTTGTGTGTATGAAAACCAGCATAGTGAAAAACAGATTTGTGTGTTCTGGGTTTGTAAGGAGAGGACTTGCCCATCTTTTCCCAATGGGGTTCTATCCCACTAAAATGGATGGATGCCTTATACTTTGGAGGTGCTCGATATGGTGATAGTGCATGGATATTAGGTTACCTGTCTCCCTGACTCACTCACTGGTAGCCTTCCTTTCCAGATATTTCTAAACCACATTTTTTGTTAAACTTAAATTTTAGATTTTTAACATTTAAAAAAATTGTTTTGGCTGCACACCATGTGGGAGCATAATTACCCAACCGGGAATCGAACCCATGCCCCCTGCATTGGATGTGCAGAGTCTTAACCACTGGACCTCCAGGGAAGTCCCTAAACCACTCATTTAATTAAGCTTCAGCTGTGTGCCCCTCCTTGTGCCAGGCCTTGTGGTATATGCAGAAGTATCGCTATCATGGTTCCTGCCTTTGAGGAGGCTGTAGTCTAAAGTAGACAAAATAGAAACACTTTTGACTAATAGAAAAGTCAAATATCCTTTAAAATTTGAGGTGTTGGCATAGACAGGTGCAGTTGGAGTTCAGGAAAGAAGTGGGCACTTCTGGAAGCTGTCTGATTGGATAAGAGGTTTGATGAGTGGTAGGAGTTGGATTTTTAGAGAGCAGATACCAAAGGACATCCCAGGAGGGCAGTGGTGCTGTGCCCTGGTTACAATTGGCTCTTTGGACGTGGGGTCCTTGTTGCTGCATGTGCGACTAACTCACAGATACAGATGGTTGCAGGAGGGAGATGTACCTGCTATTGTGCTGAGACAGCCCCAAGGCAAGAAGTGAGAAGTGCTCTTGGTTTCCATTTTACTCATCCTCCTCAGGTTCTAAATTGCATTTTGAGACTTTCCTTTTCCACTGCAGTATTTTTGGGGCTTCACTGGTGGCTCAGATGGTAAAGAATCCGCCTGCATTGCAGCAGTCGCAGGTTCAATCCCTGAGTCGGGAACACAACTCACTCTTGTGTTCTTGCCTGGAGAATTCTATGGACAGAGGAGCCTGGCGTCTACAGTCCAGAGGGTCGCAAAGAGTCCGACACGACTGAGCGACTGACACTTTGAACTTTCCCGCTTCATGGATGCCCTCAAAGTTTGTTTGTGCTGACATTAACCTAGATACAATGATGGATGCTGGG
>NW_011493088.1:6855-8025 GCF_000754665.1 Bison bison bison | reverse complement strand
GCCCTAGAACTAAAACATAGCCTGAGGGAATCAGCTGCCGGTTTGGCTCTACAAACCTTCTCATCCAGCTAATGAGGAAGGCATGATGGAAAGCGGTGGAGGGAAATTAAAAAAACAGAGGCGGCAGCTCGGAGCCTAGCAACCTCCCACCCACTCTGCTAAAAGCTGAGGCCTGGGCCCCACACTCCTGGGAGGAAAAGGAGACTCAGAACACTGGATTGAGTCTTCAGAACTGAAATCTGGGTACCCCCACCCCAAGCTTGGAAAGATTCTTCTTAATGGTCTTTGGGGACTAGAGGTCTGTGGAAAGCAAAAAATTCTTCCCAGCCCTTTGCTAATCTGCAGTGAAATTCATGGCACTAGGCTGTCTGAGCTCCCTTAAAGGAAGATAAGCTCTTACTCAAGTGTGCTAGAGGTCTCCAGAGGCATGGTAAGGAGGCTGAGAAGCCAGAAAGGTCTGTTTCTTGCTGATGCAGTTTTTAGCCAAGGTCTGGTTCTGCACCAGGTCTAAAGGAATGATCCCAATGATTCATATTCATGGCTGGGCCAGTTTAAAATTTCCATCACCGACAGAAACCTCAAGGGACTCACTTGGGGCTTAAGTGGGGAACTGGACTCTGAAATCACCCTGAAAGCAAGGGATCTGACATTTATCAAGATCCTGCTATATATCTGACTTAGAGGTTGGGTATATCCTGGCCCATTTGAGCAATAATTTATACCTTTCTGGCTCTGCCATTTGTCACACATTTGCTTTCCTTCATGCTCCACACGCTCTTGGGGAGAATGTGTTTAGTGTGTGTGTGTCTGAAGTACGATGGCCTTCTATTTGCCCTCAATAGTAAACTGCCTCAGAACTTGACTTCCAACAACCAAGTGCTTTGGCTTGAACAGTCGATGGTGTCTGCTTTGGCCTCAGTTTCTCTAGCAGGGGATCTTATAGATCAGTGCCCCAGCCTTTTTGGTACCAAGGACCAGTTTCGCAGAAGGCAATTTTTCCATGGACCAGGAAAGGGGGTGTGATTCAAGTGTGTTACAGTTATTGTGCACTTTATTGCTAACCTAATGCCACCGCTGATCTGACGGGTGCTGGTGCACTGCCTGGAGGCTGGGTGAAAGTGAAAGCGTTAGTCGCTCAGTCATGTCCGACTCTCTGCAACCCCATGGACT
>NW_011493088.1:4275-5660 GCF_000754665.1 Bison bison bison | reverse complement strand
TGTTTCTTTATTTCACTTGGGGGTGTACATATGACATAAAGTAACTAAGAGTAAGTCTGAACCTCATGGCCTCTAGCATGCTGCCTCATTTAATGTTTCATATGTATATTTCCTATCCCCAAATATTCTGTCTTGGGCTAGGCAGATAATAAGCTCAATGCCCGATTTGTTTTAACAATTCATTTAGTCACTCAGGATTAATGCCCCAGCTCCTGGCCTTGGTACAAAATCTAACTTTTCCAAAGAGTGATCTGATTTTTCCTGTACCCCAGAGAGTGAGTTGGTAGTGGATTTAGACAGTGGCATCACTCAGAAGGGGAGTGGGGGAGGAGGGCAGTAGCAGAAGCTGCTGCCTACCCCTCCCTGCTAAGAGCACCCTAAATACCTAAGTGCCCTTTCGAGGAGAATAGAAGGGACTTACAATTTGGCCTGGAATTAATGGTCTTGGCTGAATGAACTTACCTCTGGACAGAAGTCTTCCTTTCTGCTCCAACTTCCTTCCTCTTTGCGAATCTTTCTCTCTTTCATAACAGGTCCATGGCAAGCTTGTCTTCACTCCCCTAACCTGAATGACTTCATTTCCACTCCTTGTGAAGCATGAAAGCAAATTTAGTTGCTCAGTTGTGTCCAACTCTTTGTAACCCCATGAACTGTAGCCCACTGGACTCCTCTGTCCATGGGATTTTCCAGGCAAGAATATACTGGAATGGGTAGCCATTCTCTTCTCCAGGGGATCTTCCCAATCCAGAGATCAAACCCACATCTCCTGTGTCTCCAGCATTGGCAGGCAGATTCTTTACCTACTGAGTCATTGGGAAAGCCATTGTGAAAGCATAGCCATTGGTCAAGCATAGCTGTTAGTACAGAGAGGGCCAGAATGCAGACTGAAAGAGGCACTGGATGCATGGTCATGCCACTGTCAACTCCAGCATCTACAGTCAGAGGGGCAGTCATGAGAACCTGCTTCCCACTGCAGAAATGGGCCAGAACACTTCTCTTTTTTCCAAAGGCCAATCTGGGAGATGGAGTATCTGCCTGTTAGCAGTACCCACAAGACCACAGGGCATTCTCCCCCACACTGAGGCCAGGTGGCCAATGAAGAGGCAGCCAGTTGTGGACTTTCCATGGTGCCAATCTAGCTGGGCCCTAAAATGTGACTGGGATAAATGTGCTAATTTCTTAAGGTTTTCATTCTTGGCTTCATGTAATTAGGGACATACAAATTGGTTCTGCTCCTTTCAAAGTAGACAACATCCTTGTGTGAAAATGAAAAAACCCAAACAAATACCACCACCGCAAACTTCCTTTACAGTCAGTCACTTGGCAGAAATGTTGAGCCCTAATCAGTGCAGGTAATAGCAACAGAAGATGTGCTGACCAAACTT
>NW_011493088.1:0-686 GCF_000754665.1 Bison bison bison | reverse complement strand
CACTGCTTTCTTAAGTGAAAGTGTTAGTCACTCAGTCGTGTCCAACTCTTTGCCAACCCCATGGACTGGAGCCCATCAGGCTCCTCTGTCCATGGGATTCTCCAGGCAAGAATTGTGGATTGGGTTGCTATGCCCTTCTCCAGGGGATTTTCCCTACCCAGGGATCGAACCTGGGTCCATCCTGCATTGCAGTGAGATTCTTTACCATCTGAGCCACCAGGGAAGCCCAAAGAAGCTTGTCTTAGAAGAGGATGGTTAAATTCTTTTATGTATCACAAATATGTAAAAAAAAAAAATCAAATATGCACAGCTTTCTTAACACAAAGATAAAGCTATAATGGGTTATTTCTCTTAAATATCTATGTACATACTTCTGAATCATCCCCCGGAAAGAATCACCATACCAGATAAGTTAGGGTATTTACCAACAGAGATTTAGGCCTGGAGGCTAGATTCTCATTCATGACCCTGAAAGGCATATTGAACCCTATTTGTGGCGCTTCTGTGAGTGATTCAATAACCTTTAGCAGTGAGCATTCAGCCCACTCTGCTGAGTAAAGTTTTATATGTTATGTAATAAATCTGCAGCTTCTATCTGATTGATAAAACCTTATGATATATTAATGTATTTTTTCACTCTAAAAAACTTGTAAATTGGGATCCCGAGATACGTTAATACTCTCCAC
>NW_011493087.1:9703-10466 GCF_000754665.1 Bison bison bison | reverse complement strand
CAGAAGAAAGCCTTCCTCAGTGATCAGTGCAAAGAAATAGAGGAAAACAACAGAATGGGAAAGACTAGATACCTCTTCAAGAAAATTACAGATACCAAAGGAATATTTCATGCAAAGATGGCCTCGATAAAGGACACAAATGGCATGGACCTAACAGAAGCAGAAGATATTAAGAAGAGGGGGCAAGAATAAACAGAATAACTGTACAAAAAAGATCTTCATGACCCAGATAATCATGATGGTGTGAACAATGACCTAGAGCCAGATATCCTGAAATGTGAAGTCAAGTGGGCCTTAGAAAGCATCACTATGAACAAAGCTAGTGGAGGTGATGGAATTCCAGTTGAGCTATTTTGAATCCTAAAAGACGATGCTGTGAAAGTGCTGCACTCAATATGCCAGCAAATTTGGAAAAATCAGCAGTGGCCCCAGGAATGGAAAAGGTCAGTTTTCATTCCAATCCCAAAGAAAGGCAATGCCAAAGAATGCTCAAACCACCACACAATTGCACTCATCTCACATGCTAGTAAAGTAATGCTCAAAATTCTCCAAGCCGGACTTCAGCAATATGTAAACCCTGAACTTCCTGATGTTCAAGCTGGATTTAGAAAAGGCAGAGGAACAAGAGATCAACTTGTCAACATCCGCTGGATCATGGAAAAAGCAAGAGAGTTCCAGAAAACCATCTATTTCTGCTTTATTGACTATGCCAAAGCCTTTGATTGTGTGGATCACGATAAACTGTGGAAAATTCTGAAAGAGA
>NW_011493087.1:9201-9504 GCF_000754665.1 Bison bison bison | reverse complement strand
CGGGGGCAGGAGGAGAAGGGGACGACAGAGGATGAGATTGCTGAATGGCATCACTGACTCAATGGATGTGAGTCTGAGTGAACTCCGGAAGTTGGTGATGGACAGTGTGGCCTGGCATGCTGTGATTCATGGGGTCTTAAAGAGTCCGAGACGACTGAGCGACTGAACTAAACTGAACTGAATCTATAATAAAGAAGGTGAGAATTTACAATGAGGAAGACACAGCCTCTTCAAACAATGGTGCTAGGAAAACTGGATAGCTATATGTTAATGAATTGGTCTGTACTACTTTCTCACACCATA
>NW_011493087.1:8440-9101 GCF_000754665.1 Bison bison bison | reverse complement strand
AGTGTTCTTGCCTGGAGGATCCCAAGGCCGGCAGAGCCTGGTGGGCTGCTGTCTATGGGGTTTCACAGAATCAGACACAACTGAAGCGACTTAGCAGCAGCAGCTGCAGCAGAAGGAGTTCTATACAGTCAGTAAAAAACAAGACCGGGAGCTGACTATGGCACAGACCATGAACTCCTTATTGCCAAATTCAGTTTTAAATTGAAGAAAGTAGGGAAAACCACTAGATAATTCAGGTATGACCTAAATCAAATCTCTTATGATTATACAGTGAAAGAGAGAAACAGATTCAAGGAATTAGATCTGATAGAGTGCCTGAAGAGCTATGTTTGGAGGTTTGTGACATTATACAGGAGTCAGGGATCAAGACCATCCCCAAGGAAAAGACATGGAAAAAGGCAAAATGGTTGTCTGAGGAGGTCTTAGAAATAGCTGTGAAAAGAAGGGAAGCAAAAAGAAAAGGAGAAAAGGAAAGATATAAGCATCTGAATGCAGAGTTCCAAAGAATAACAAAGAGAGATAAAAAAGCCTTCTTCAGTGATCAATGCAAAGAAATAGAGGAAAACAACAGAATGGTAAAGGCTAGAAATCTCTTCAAGAAAATTAGAGATCCCAAGGGAATATTTCACACAAAGATGGGCACAATAAAGAACAATAATGG
>NW_011493087.1:3738-5615 GCF_000754665.1 Bison bison bison | reverse complement strand
AAAAAGTAAACATAACTGAAAAATAGTCACAAATACCGAGAACAAATAGGGCAGGATGATGGTAAGAGGAAATAAATAGGTGAAGGGGACTAATGTACAAACTTTCAGTTACAAACTAAATGAATCACAGGTATGAAATTCACAGTGTAGGGAATACAGTCAGTAATTATATAATACCTTTGTATAGTGACAGGTGGTAATTAGACTTTAGTGGTGGTCATTTTGTAATGTATAGAAATATCAAATCACTATGTTTTGTTTTGTATTTTTAATCAGGAACTAACATAGTGTTGTAGTTTAATGATAGCTCAAATGCAAGCAAACAAACTCATACAAAAAGGAATCAGATTTGTGGCCACCGGAGGCTGGGGGTGGGTGGAAGGGAATTGCATGAAGGTAGTTAAAAGGTATAAACGTCTATTTATATGATAAATAAGTAATAGGGATATAATTTACAATATGATAAATATTACTAACACTGTTTTACATATGAAAGTTGTAGAAGAAATCTTGAGTCCTCACACAAGGAAAAGAGCTTTTTTCTCTTTTTAAAATTTTGTTTTAGTGTGAGATGATTGTGGTAATCATTTCATGATATACACATCAAATAATTATGTTGTATACCTTAAACTTACACACTGCTATATGTCAATTGCATCTCAACAGAACTGCAAGACAAAATGAGACAACAAATGCAGGAAGAGATGGAAAGAGAAAATGTGGATGTGGAAAGATGTGGAAAACAGTATGGAGGAATATTAAAAACTAAAAAATAGAACTAACATATATAATCCAATAATTTCATTTCTGGGAATATATCCAAAGGGAAAGAAAACACTAACTGAAAAAGAAATATGTACTCCATGATCATAGTACCATTGTTTACTATAGGCATGACATGGATGCAACCTAAATGTCCATGAATGAATGAATAGATAAAGTATTTGTAGTACACAATGGAATATTGTTTATCCATAAAAAACAGAGAATTTCTGCCATTTGCAGCAATATGAATAGATCTTGCAGACATTATGCTACATGAAATGTCAGGCATAGAAAGACAAATAGTAGGATCTCACTTATATGTGATATAAAAAAAAACACTCAAGATAAAGAGATCAGACTTGCTATTACCAGAGATGGAGAGTAAGGGAAGGGATAATCAGAGAAAGGTGTTCAGAAAGTATAAATTTTGAGTTATAAGATAAATAAATATTAGAAACTTAATGTACAACTTCATGACCGTAATTAGCACTACAGTTGATATATAGGAATGTTGTTCAATTGGCAAATCCTAAGAGTTCTCATCACAAGAAAAATTTTTCCTTTATTTGTTTTCTTCTTTCTTTTTATTGTATCTATATGAAAAAAATCAATGTTAAGGGAATGTATTGTTTAAATTATTTAATAGTATATGTAAATAAAGCTATCATGCTGCACACCCTAAATTTATACAAGGATGTATTCTTTCTCAGTAAAACTGGAAGAAAAACATACAAAAATATATGAAACAATTATTTTTAAACATTGGACAAGGCCTCACAGGGTCCCCGAGACTAGGAAAAAAATAATGTAAGCCCTACAATTGCCCTAGCATGCTGCAGGAAAGAGTCTTCAGTATATAACACAGAAGGCAAGAATCCAAACAGTCTGATATTCCCACTCAGTTGAGGCAACAGGGCAGAGGATTTGAGGAGGTCAAAGTGAAGAGGCCTAAGAGATCAATGCAAAGAAATAGAGGGAAATAATAGAAAAAATCTAGTGGAGGTGATGGAATTCCAGTTGAGCTATTTCAAATCCTAAAAGATGATGCTGTTAAAGTGCTGCACTAAATATGAAAACAAATTTGGAAAACTCAGCAGTGGCCACAGGACTGG
>NW_011493087.1:0-704 GCF_000754665.1 Bison bison bison | reverse complement strand
CAGACTGCTCTCCTGCAAGCTCCAGCTCTGAGCTTGCCCACAGGGTCAGAATTTAATTTGTTTGTCACTGAAAGAAAAGGTGTGGCATTGGGAGTTTTGACACAACCCCAAGGGCCTCACCAGCAACCTATTGCTTATCTAAGCAGAGAATTAGATGTAGTTTCACGTGGGTGGCCCCACTGCCTAAGAGTAATTGGGACAGTGGCTTTATCAGCACCTGAAGCTTTAAAAATAATTAATGAATGAAACCTTACTGTACCTACTTCTCATGATGTGAGTAGAATCTTAAATTCTAAGGTTAATATTTGGGTGACAGACAGTAGGCTTCTTAAGTATCAGTCATTGTTGTTAGAAGGACCAGTAACTAAGCTTAAAGTTTGTGGAAATTTAAATCCTGCCACTTTCCTTCCTGAGAAGGAAAATGAAACACCCAATCACCATTGTTCTCAATTCCTAACTTTAAACTATGCAGCTTAGGAGGATCTAAAGGATACCCCACTAGACAATCCTAACATGGAAATATTTACAGATGGCAGTTCTTTTGTTCGGGATGGAAAGCGTAAAGCAGGTTACGCCGTGGTGACTGCTGAACAGGTTTTGGAAGCAAAATCTCTCCCCCAGGGAACCAGTGCTCAGTTAGCGGAGCTTGTGGCCCTGACCCGAGCTCTAGAGTTAAGCAAAGGGCAGTGGGTAAATATCTACAC
>NW_011493086.1:25169-25790 GCF_000754665.1 Bison bison bison | reverse complement strand
TAGGCTATCTCCTAACTGGTGGGGCTGCTGAAAAAAAAAAATTATTGCCTAAGAGAGTCGAGCTTACTAGACTCTCCTCGTGTTTTGGCAGAATCTGAAATCTCTAGAGTTCTTCCTCACCTGGGGTTGCAGGTTGCTGGTGAATTTCCCCTGAAGTGAGAGCAGCAGAGCAGTGATACTGGTTGAAAGCAATGATTCCCATTTCTGCTCTCTTTGCCTTTGAATGCATCGTGCTGAACGCTGGAGGGCACTCTTGGGCTATTAGAAGTTGAGAGCTGAGGGTGTCCTTAGATGCCTCAATAACTGCGTGGGGTGTAGAGAATTTTCTCGTCTCCTGAGGGATTTATCAGATGGTGCCACCAGGGCCTGAACTGGGTTCGGGGATATGAGGAAAATGATTAAGTACTGATTAGGAATTCAGGCAATGGTGGCCTAACTTTTTAGGCAGAGCTCACTGAGTCACGGGCATGAGACGAGGCCAATTCAAAGGAACATCTACTTTCAATTACCATATGCATGCAGACTTGCATATCTATATTTCCAAATTTTCCTTCTGAGTCTCAAATATTTATTTGTTGTTGTTGTTTAATGGCTAAGTCATGTCTGACTCTTGCAAGCTGG
>NW_011493086.1:19346-21542 GCF_000754665.1 Bison bison bison | reverse complement strand
TCCCACAACAGCTTACTGGAACCTCCATGAGTTTCTCCCTGTCTTCTCCTTCATCATTTCTATCTTCACACTCAATACTTGACCTCCCTAATATCCAAAATATTGAAGTCATCAAGTTAGAATTCTTATACTTCTTGTCCCTTCCTTCTACCAACAGGTATATGTTTGACTCATCACTGTCTCCTTCCCTCCTGCTTTGGTGAAAAAGAATTCCCATTATGCCTAAGATAAATTCCTCTACCTGTGCTCTGGATTCCATTTCCTTTTATTTGCTCTAAAAAATAACTTGGTTTTGTATTAACACCTCACTCCCCTTTTTGACTGACTCTTTCCTCTTATCTTGTAAGCATGTTCAAGTTCCCCCACCCTACCCAGCCACAAATACTACTATTCCTTCTCTGGCTATCACTTTCTATTACAGTTCAACCTCTTAAAAAATGTAATAATCACTAGCTATAGTCTTCACTAGTCAGGAAAGGTCTGTATGAAAAACAGAGATTCAGGAATGAATATGTGTGGATGATGAGTTTATGTTGAAGGGAGAAATAAAAATCCATGTTAGGAGGGGTAGAGAAAGGAGTAAAAGAATACCAAAACGTGGAAGAGCAGCAAAAAAAATGTTGGGATTAACTGAAGGAAAAAAGACAATGTGGCTTTGTTACATAAAACATCTACAGAGTAGGGAAAGAAGGATGATAGAGACACACGAAAATAAATACTACACATTCCCTGAAAATGGAGTTCAAGACCCAGATGAATGAAGGATAGAGAAATGGGTAGTAAAAAATTTAGATTAATCAAAGAGGAGTAAGATCTGTTTACCCCTTTCTATCCTTTCAATTTTAACTCTCCTGTATCTGAAACTATACTTTTTTCTGCCTGTAGGAAAGAAGCTCCCACCTGCTTTCCTATCAGAGCTAACTACTGCATGCACATGGTTAGCTGATTTCACTTCCTCTTGACTTTTCAGGATCTTGCTTTAGTAACTATCCTCATGTTCCATGCTACCAGTTTTATGATGTATACACACATACACATATCTCCTGATTTGTACCAAACTCTGTTCCTTATGTTTACAATCATACAGAGGATTCTCCAATTCTAAGAACATTCATCCCTTAATCCTGATAAATTCATGAGCTATCTTATTTCTTACCTTCTGTTTATCACCAAACTTTACTAAAGAGTAGTCTACAATTGCTGCCTCTCCTTTCTCACCTCCTTCCCACCATTTAGATTCTGCAACTTCCTGTCTACTGAAATACCTAATGCTTTTAAAAACACCTTCTCCTCTGTATCTCTGAACCATTTCAGCATTGTTAATCATCCTTTCCTTTAAATTTTTTCTTCCTTTGGCTTCAATAATGTTTCAGTCTCTGGATTCTTCTAACTACCATACAAAGCTTTTGCTCCTTAATCTCCAGTTTTCTCTTCCTATCCCCGTGGGTATTTTCCAAGGAAACACCTTCTGATCTTTCTTCTGACTTTAGGCATGGTGATTTCACTCACCTCTATAATTTTAACTATCCTTTCTGTGTGGTAGAATTTCAACCTTTATCTATGTGTTTAACCTCTTAAACTTTCATATGTGTGTTTTTGATGAACAGCTTGATTTGGATGGCTTTCAAGCACTTTATATTCACTTATATCCCATTTCCCACTGACCAAAGCCAGCAGATCCCCTTCTTTCTTTCCTTTGTTAAGTGTTGCTCTCTTCTTACTCACTCAAATAAAACATTTTGGACTTATCTTTGATTCATTCATTCACTCTTTCGGTAAAGATTTGAGAGTCTACTATGTTACTCCTTTTTAAACTTCCAAAGGCTTACTTTTTCCTATAGAATAAAAGATAAACTTAAGTGAATAATAGGCTCTACAACATGCCCCCACCTTACCGATGAACAATACTTGCAGCCCATCCTTCAGCCAACAGGAACTAGCCATTCTGAAAATACACCCCATGACAGGCATTTACATGTGTGTGAATTTTTCCCTGCCATTTGGAATATGATCATATCCATCCCATACCATTAAATGCTACCCATACTTCTTAACCCGGCTCGAATTCTTATGCGTTAAAGAAATAACCTACATTTCTTCTTCAGTTCAGTTCAGTTCAGTCGCTCAGTCGTGTCCGACTCTTTGTGACCCCATGAATCGCAGCACGCCAGGCCACCCTGTCCATCACCAACTCCC
>NW_011493086.1:19049-19246 GCF_000754665.1 Bison bison bison | reverse complement strand
GTGCTCAGCTTTCTGTATAGTCCAACTCTCACATCCATACATGACTACTGGAAAAACCATAGCCTTGACCAGACAGACCTTTGTTGGCAAAGTAATATCTCTGCTTTTTAATATCCTGTCTAAGTTGGTCATAACTTTCCTTCCAAGGAGTTAGTGTCTTTTAATTTCATGGCTGCAATCACCAAATGCAGTGATTT
>NW_011493086.1:15587-16894 GCF_000754665.1 Bison bison bison | reverse complement strand
TAGGGAAGAAGCAAAAGCAAGCAAAGCTACTGACATTTTTTTCATGTGTATGAAGAGAAGATTGCCATGTGTTTGAGAGATTATAGACAGTTAGGTTAAGGTGACTTTAAGTCAGTTATGAGAGTCTTTTATGGATCTATAATGCAGGAAAGAATATAGGCTAATATGAAAAAATAAGCAGCAAGTGAAAGAGTGACTCAGCAACAGACTTCACAGCTCAAGTGTGAGTGAGCACCATGAACAAGTTGTTGATGAGAAAATTGAATTCTGCTGCCTTATGGATGCAGCACAATGGAAAATCTACAAGCTTTAGAGTTAGAGATGGGTTTGAGTTCTACTTTTATTTTTGGCAAATCTTTGTAACTTCCAAATCCTTGAATTTCTCATCTGTAAAGTGACTTCATGTTGTTGTGAAACTCAAATTGAACGATCTTTGTGACCATATCTTGAAAAAAATTTAGATATTATTATTCTAGGACTTTTTTTTACATGGGCTGAGCAAACGTTTATTTGTGGGTGTCTTCCTGTCCTCCCCTGTCTTCACTGAGATATGACTGACATACAACCTTGTGTAAGTTTAAGGTGCACAACATAGTGGTTTTAGACACGTACATATTGCAAAGGGATGATATCTGTAGTTTTCCGTGGTTTTATGGGATAAGCAGGAAGTAACTGATATGATAGAACAGGGAAGGTTAGTGGCATTTGAGCAAAGAAAAAGAAACTGGGAATCACTGACATTACTAAACAGTATTTTTAGAAATCTTTTTATTAAGGCTCGTGATGGCACTATTCCTGATGCATGAGATGCAGTAGTATGTCTAAACAAGTGACAGGTGACCAGTGAACTGCAGAGATCACGTGATAAGCCAGAGGATCTTTATTATCTTTAAATAAATGTATTTTATTTGAGCAAAATGCAATTTTATATGCCATACACAGCTATTGTGGGTTACAGAAAGGGCTGTAATACATAAATAAAACACCCAACTAAGTAACTTTGGACCTGGCTCTCTTCATATTTCTCTGTGCTCACTGAATGGTAGGAAAGAAATGAATGATGCTCAGGATGAGATCACCCGGCCCTGAGGCCCCTTACTGTATTTGTGCGAAAGATCCTGCTTTGGAGAAAATGCATGTTGAATGTGAATGAAATTGCATGTCAAAATGAAAGAGGAAGGTTTATTCTAATGACGCGAGTTTCTTCCAAATCTGTATTGCTACAGTCTTAGTTTGAGTTTGTTGTTGAAGCCTCCTAATGGGCCCTATATCCAGTCTTCCATGTCTTCAATCAATTTTACACATTT
>NW_011493086.1:13616-15336 GCF_000754665.1 Bison bison bison | reverse complement strand
TCACCCAAACCCATGTGCATTGAGTTAGTGATGCATCCAATTAACATCCATTAAAAATTTGAAAACCGTACTTAGCTGTGGGCTACACAAACCAAGAGCTGGATTTGGCTCTTCAGACTGTAGTTTGTTGACCTATAGAATAAATGAAGTGCAAGCTTTATATATAGCATAGCAATCTTCCCATAATCTGGCCTTCTGCTTTCTTCTCAGGTTTTATATTTTGCCAAAACACGTCCCACACCCTCTGCTGTGGGAACTGAATTGGCAGTATCTGAGAGTTCAGCAACCTGGGTTTTATATCTCTGTTCTTGTTCACACTGCATCCACTATAATTGTCATTCCTTATCCAACTGGCAAACTCTTCCTTTCTCAAGGCTCTACTAAAGGTGTCATGTCTTCTAGTAAATGTTTCCTGACTGCCCAGTTAGAACTGATCTCTGTGACTTTTATAAATATGGATCGCAGTATCTGTAGCACTTCACTGTGTTTATTTACTCCCCAACTCCAATGTGAGCCTCTCAAAGGCAAGAGAATGACTTACTTGGATTTGTATCCTTAACATACAGCAGCCACTTTAAAAATCTTAATGGAATGAATGACCCCAAGCTTTCTGTTAAGAAGTCATCCAACACCAGCAATAACGTAAAAAGAAATGAAGAGAGGCTTAGCAGTCCTCTGAATTGTGCATGACCCATATATAGAAGTAAGTTACTACTTTTTTTAGTCTCTAGAGAAGCTCCCTGAGTCCCATTCTTACTTCTTCTGAAGATTTCCTCATATACCCATCAGGGCATGACAGTGGTTACACAGATCCTCATGGCAGATTTTTTTTTTTTTGATCACTAATGCTGTCTAATAGTGCCTGTCCAAAGTGGGACTCAGAACCTATCTTTCAATAAACATACTAAAAAAAATTCTCCTAAGGCCTTTAGTATTATTAGTGATAGAATGATGACCTAAATAGGTGTTGGTGAGCTGCCCTTGGAATGTTGCTATCCTGTCTCAGTGGGGAAAACGTGCTCTGAGTTCCAAGCTGATGACTTATGAGTTAACTTTTGGACATAACTCATTCCTAAGTTTGAGGCTGTCTCTACTTAAAATATATCAAGCGTAGGTCAGAGGAACTGGAATAGGAGTCAACCAGATTAAGAGTAAAGCCATAAAAGTGAGAGCCAAAGGGAAATATGATATTACTGTGTTTCTAAAATTGGAAAATGGGACTGATGAGGCTCCTCATTGTACACCCTGGAGAAAATGATGCATAAATGAAATTGATTTTAAAAAGCAAAGAATAGGAATATTTGGAAGCTTTTAGAAAATAACAGTAGTATCTAACATTTATTGAATGCTTACCATGTGCCAGGAACTGCTCTAAGAACTTTAAATAGATAATCATATCAATTTAATTTTTCCAACAGCACAATAAGAAGGGTACTATTATTATTTTTATTTTATGGGTGGAGAACTTGATGCACAGAGCAGTTACTTGCCAAAGATGCCATAGCTAATAAATAGTGGAGCTTAAATATGAACCCAAGCTTTCTGACTCCATTGGCAACAATCCAAATGGCTTCAGTTATATATGGAACCATCAACAAAGCACAGTGTTGAATATAATTACATATATTATACCTTTATAATTTATTATATATTTTTTATATATTATAAAGTATATATAAATTATAAAATATAGAATATATTATAAAAGTATAATATATGT
>NW_011493086.1:10376-12080 GCF_000754665.1 Bison bison bison | reverse complement strand
ACGTAAACTGAAATTTTATGGACTGAGTTTTCACTGTTTTTCTGGCATGTTGGAGAGGCTTATAAAGAGAGCCATTAGGATTTTTCATTTCCTTTGGCTAACTTCCTAAGATCTCCTTTTACATCCTTATTTCTCAGAGTGTAAATGAGGGGATTTAACATGGAGGTGACTGTTCCATAAAATATTGAGATGACTTTGTCCTCTTCTTGATGTTCTTTTGACTGAGGTTTCAGTAACATGTAGATGGCTGTCCCATAAAATATGGTGACCACAGTTAGATGGGATCCACAAGCGGAGAAAGCTTTGAGTCTGGCCTCCACAGAATGGGTCTTTAGCACGGCAACCACAATGCGAGTAATAGATGAGGATGCAAGTGAATGGCAGGGGCAGTGTGAACACACTGATAACCAGACCCAGAATTAGACTGACAGGGGTGTCTGAGCAGATAAGCTTCAGCAGGGCTGGGATCTCACAGGTAAAGTGGTTGATGAAATAATGCCCACAACCATGAGCAGGGCTTGCGATGATTGGTGTGACTGCTACTAAGAAGGCACTAGTCCAGGTTCCCAAGGCCAACTGTATGCAAACCCAATTGTTCATAATGACGGTGTAACGCAGGAGATTGGAGATTGCAACAAACCTGTCATAAGCCATGATAGCAAGGAGGAGACACTCTGTCATCCCCAAAAAGAGGAATGTGGTCATCTGGGCCTAACAGCTGGTATAGGAAATAGTAGAGAAGTCCCTGAAGCATTGGGCCAGCACATATGGCTCCCAGCTGGTAGAGTAACAGATATCAAGGAAGGATAAATTACTGAGAAAAAAAATACATGGGGGTATGATGTTGAGAATCCCATCTCACTACAATAAGGTTGTTCCCAAACACTGTGACCAGGTAGAAAAACAGCAGTCCTAAGAAGAAGGCAACCTGGATTTGAGGCTGTTGGGAAAATCCAACAAGGATGAATCCAGTCACCTCAGAGGCATTATCTTTCTTTACACTGCCTATTTATTTAGTTGTCTCAAGTACTAGGGAAAGAAGACAAAACATCATGTTACTTAAATGAAGAAATAGGAAGAGTAGCATCTCAATAGCTTATTAGAAGCCGTGTTCTGGATTAGTGTGTGTCATTCATTTTACTGGGTTAGACTCAGCTGTTCAAGTGTCCAGTGGTGGAAATAGAGGTTCTCTCTTTGTTTTTCTGTCTTACAGAACTGTATATGATCAGGAAAGGCTTATTACGTTGTTTGGACTGTTAGGTACCCCTTAGATCATGTAAGACACATTTGATCAAGTAAGTGGGTTGGTCATGTAAGACACTATTAAACATCAATAGTGGGTTAAACAGAACTATTACACTCATAAAGGGGCATAGCTAGATGATTGACTATATTCTTAACCAAAAAAAAGGCAAATATGCTATATCTCCCCACCCAAAATGCTTGTTTATAGTCAGTTTTATTTAAGCTGGTTCATTAATTAGCAAGTAATAATTTTTAAGTTTAAGCTCAATGATCCAGTTGTGAATTCTTGGAATACTTCTTTGCTTTTAAACTTTTTTTTTGTTCATATATAATAGTAAAACCACCTATGCATGTAAATTAAAAAGTGCATATGTAGCTAAATCTATTACTCAGTTCAATGGAAAAGCATCACCAGCCAAAATGACATGAAATAAACCAAGTAATGTGTGGGTTTACTAG
>NW_011493086.1:8696-10276 GCF_000754665.1 Bison bison bison | reverse complement strand
AAATGTTCAAGAAAAAAAAAAAAGAAAAAAGACAGAGCTTTCCTAGTTTTATATGATTTCAGTAGGGAGTGAAAGAGATGACCCATCGAAGTCCCTTTTGGCTTTATGATTTTCTTATTTAGACACAGAATCAAACCTCTCCTTAACTGTATAGTTATGTTCGTGCTATATACATAATTAGGTAATTCTTCATGCTAAATAGGCAGAATGTTGAAATACAGAGAGAAGGCAAGGGAGTCACCTGGATCCACTAATAAGCTGCAACATCTTGAGAAATTCAGTTTCCTCACACATAAAACGGGAATATCACCTAGCCCCTGGCAGAACTGTTCCAAGAATTCAGTTCAGTTTAGTCGCTCAGTTGTGTCCGACTCTTTGAGACCCCGTGGACTGTAGCATGCCAGGCTTCCCTGTCCATCACCAGCTCCCAGAGCTTGCTCAAAGAATTAGACAAGATTATTTCTATAAAGAACCTAACACAGTGCTGAGTACAAGTATACCACCCAAGATACATTAGCTCCCTTCCCACTTTCATGGCCCATGAAGACCTTCCCGTCAGCTTGGATTTCATCCTTGTAAACATGTGCCAAAATGTCATGTCATTGTACCTTTCTTTGTAAGGTTATCATGTTACCAGAAAGAATACCATCTGAAGTTTTTGGTTTGAGTAACAACTAAAGAAAGTTTGAGTATGTAAGTCATTAAAATTTGTTCCTAATGGTAGGCGGGAAAAGACATATAAAGAGATGAAAATTACTCAGACTTAGGGCTGGAGGACAGCAACAGAGAAGTGCACCTCATTCATAACAGAAGCATTTTGCAGTTGGCGACACCCCCACAAATGACTAATCTCCAAGAAGAAATTTGATTCTTTCAACTGCAAGGAAAAGAAGTTTAATACAAGCAGCTGTGGTAATAAATCTTCCTATCAGTTGTGGTTATAAGGTTGGAAAATCTTGAGTTAACGGTGCTGGTGAATCATGACCATTTATTTCTACTTGTTAAATATCTTTTTCTTTTATTTACCCAGAGTTGGCTTATAATAAGGCTACCATGAAAGGTTGGTGTCTAAAAGACAATAGAAACATTCATTTTCTAGCATAATAATAATAATAATTAATAATAATATAAATATCAATTCATGACATGTGGTTTTTCTTTGCCTGTACAAATATTAGAATACTATTTCTTCTAGAAGTGTCCAAAATTCTGTTACTTTGTTCCCAGCAAACACAAAAATAAATTGAGAAAATGTCCTTTCTGAATACATTGAGATATTTTTAAAGCATTTGTGTTTGCCAAAAATGTATAATCTACTTACAGACCAAAAATATTTAAGTAGTATTAAAAGAAGCCACAATTCAAAGGCAAGAAGGAACTTTGGAAATTTGGATAATCTTGTGGTGGGTTTGAGAATTTATAAGCTCAGTCTTGAAGAACAATTTCCACTTTGGGGATTTAGGAGATATCCTTGCTTTGTAATTAAGTTGCCTAATGCAAATAGAGAAGAGAGAAAACAAATAAGGAGGAGGAGACATCTGCTGTATTTAGCTCATTAAAATAATGTTCACTTTTCTCCT
>NW_011493086.1:4157-7615 GCF_000754665.1 Bison bison bison | reverse complement strand
TTCTGACACCCATATATTAAAAATATATTAAACCTTTGTGGAAATCCACAAAACATGAAGGCGAATAGAATGATGAACATTTGTAGTAGCACACAAATTGAAAGAAATTGCAATGCCGCCAAAGAAATATTTCATGGAGAACATGATTGATGCTTCCCTGATGAAGATTATAGAACGGACATAGAGGCACAGCACAATAGGAATGGATAGCTTCAGCTGTCCAGGCATCTGATGGAAATCTCAGTCTGGTAAAGAGCAGGGCATCTGATAAATTTGGGATTTGCCTTGCTGACAATTTCATTTCTCAGAAGGTTAAAGAAGCATTGAGGGGAAATGATGCTATGGATTTAATTATGATGGAATGGACCGGAATCTTGGACAAAATAACCATATCATCTGGGAGTTCATAATAGAAAGAAAGGCTATGGCCAATACTTCTAAAAGGGAAGTTGGCTATGAAACCAGATAGCTTTTCTCTGAATCTTTTAATTTCAAATTTCTTAAACACTCTGATGATACTTTGACCAGATACAGATAATCACAAGAGATTTAAGATGAAAATAGACCTTTTCCACTTCAAGAGCACAGGACAGAGCATGCAAACAGTCCAGACTCAGATCTCCTGCATGTAGACCGGACTTACATAACAATCTCTAAAGGCCTAATTGACAGCAACTTTCCTGTCTGTAGTCAGATTCTACTAGTGAAAATGAAACTTGCTCAGTCATGTCCAACTCTTTGTGACCCCATGGACTATACAGTCCATGGAGTTCTCCAGGCCAGAATACTGGAGTGGATAGCCTTTTCCTTCTCCAGGGAATCTTTCCAACCCAGGGATCGAACCCAGGTCTCCCTCTTTGCAGGCAGATTCTTTACCAGCTGAGCCACCAGGGAAGCCTAAGAATACTCAAGTGGGTAGCCTATCCCTTCTCCAGTGGATCTTCCTTACCCAGGAATCGACCTGGGGTCTCCTGCATTGCAGGCAGATTCTTTACCAACTGAGCTATGAGGGAAGCCCAAGATTCTACTAGACCCATCCCCCTATGAGGGTAGCTCAAGATTCTACTAGGCAACATAGATCTGTGTGGCGTAATTTGAAAGTTTACCAGGTACCTGGATTTTACTTGTCTTGTGGATATTTTTCTCAGAGCTTTTTGTTGTATCTATGAGAGAATTCAGTATATGCTTTAGAGTCAGGCAGAATCATTTATTCATTTGTCCATTCAGCAAATATTTTTTGAGTTCATACCATGTATCCAATTCTGTTAAAGTTGCCGAGGATACAGCAATGAACAAATAGAGATTAGGCATCCCTTCTCATTTAACTTATACTCTATTTGGATGATAGAACAAGAAGTAGCAAATTAAGCAATTCATATCGTTATAACTGTTATGAAGAAAGCAGAGTTGATATGAAAGAGAGTGCTAGAACAAGATTACTATTTGAGTTGAGACCAAAAGTACACAAATAGACTATGTGAAAATCTAGGGGAAGAGAGTTCCAGGGAGAGGGGACAGTAAGTGCTAAGACTCTGAAGCAAGAACAAGTTTCACTGTTTGCTGAATAGATGGCAGATAACTGCAGCTGAAGTGTAGTGTAGGGTAAACAATCATCCTGGCTTGTCCCAGACTTTCTTGGTTTTACCACTGAAAGTCTCATGTAATAGGGAATCCTTTAATCCCTGTGTGGGACTTTAAGTATTAGTATAGAAACTCACTACTCATTACTATAGAATACTCTCACAGAGTATTTTTTTCCCCAAGTTAAGTATTCTGTAGCCCTTCCATCTCAACTCAGAAGATATATTTAGTTCTAAGGCCTCTCAATCACAAACGCAAAACAGCTCCTGATAATATACTTGATTTTCTCCCCAGTGTCCTTTTGAAGAGCGACTCTTTGAACCAGAAACCCTTAGGTATCTGCAGGTCTTGTGCCCTATTTGTGGTTTTCTGTGCCCTCTGAATTCCTCATAGAACTAAGGCCTAGAAATGTGCTACTGAACTCACGGTTCCCAGTCTTAGGGTTCTCTGAGAAGACAGCTTTTAAGCCTACCAGTTTTCATACATGCCCCTGGAGTGAAATTTCTGCCAATCTAATTATTAGGTGATAGCAATTAGCAGGCATTAGCACCCGTCCTGTAGAAGTTCAGGTTTCCTTCAGTGAAACTAACTCATACCCAGAGCTTTGACAGCCATTTACCAAAAGAGTCTAATCTCCTCTTGCACCAGAGGTTGTGAGCATCCCTGGATGACTGAAGCTACTGTTGGCAACAGGCTCTTGGGTAGAGCAGATGACTGAAAAGAGAAACTAGAGCAGGACAAGGGGAGCTCTGTAAGATGATGTTTGCAGATGACTGTGCCATCTAAAAGAGAGTTGAAGTCTAGGAAGCATATCTACTGCCTATGTAAAACCATGTTTTCCACTTGACTCTAGAATGAGTGCCAGGTTTTCAAATGCATAGGATTCTTATTTCACTCAAATTTTAGGTTAATTGAAAAACAGAATTCTAAATGTGTCTTCTTTAACTCTCAATTCGAAGAACAACTTAGTTTAGAAGTCCTGAAGCCAGATTTCTTGCCCTGGTTGTGCCAGAACACCTGGGATTTTGATTTCTCCTCTGTTAAGCAAATGACTGTCACTGGACAATTACTCTTTTTAATAACATTTTTCTAATCAAATGAGAGAACATGTAAGCCACAGAAAACTGTAGGTAATGGAACTAAAACCACAGAGAATTGTACTGTTGGTCATGGCCATTGACAACATTTGAGCTCTTTCCCTATTCCTATGCCTATTTTCACAGTCATTATGTCAAACTATAGAAAATGCTGGGCCCTGTCTCCCACTCTAGCATTTTCCCCATGGCACAGACAATTATTTAGGACTCTTCTTGCCCTATGATTCTGAGTATATTTGGTTTCTTATGGTCAATGTAAAATAGATGATCAAAAATCATGGTGACATGTCAGAATTAATTGATATTTATAGAGCATTCCACCCCAAAGCAGCAGACTACACAGTCCTCTCAAGCGCACACAGAACATTCTCCAGGATTGACCACATGCTAGGCCACAAGATGAGCCTTCAGTTCAGTTCAGTTCAGTTCAGCTGCTCAGTAGTGTCCTACTCTTTGCAACCCCATGGACTGCAACATGCCAGGCCTCCCTGTCCATCACTAACTCCTGGAGTTTACCCAAACTCATGTCCATTGAGTCAGTGATGCCATCCAACCAGCTCATCCTCTGTCATCCCCTTCTTCTCCTACCCTCAATCTTTCACAGCATCAGGGTCTTTTCAAATGAGTCAGCTCTTCGCATCAGGTGGCCAAAGTGCTGGAGTTTCAGCTTCAACATCAGTCCTACCAATGAACACCCAGGACTGATCTCCTTTAGGATGGACTGGTTGGATCTCCTTGAGGTCCAAGGGACTCAAGAGTCTTCTCCAACACCACAGTTCA
>NW_011493086.1:1674-2484 GCF_000754665.1 Bison bison bison | reverse complement strand
ACCAATGGCAGTTTTCACAGAACTAGAACAACAACAACAACAAAAATCTCAAACTTTGTATGGAGACACAAAAGACCCTGAATAGCCAAAGTAATCTTGGAAAAGAAAAAAGAGCTGGAGGAATCATGTTCCCTAACTTCAGACTATACTACAAAGATACAGTCATCAAAACAGTGAAGTACTGGCACATAAATAGAAATATAGTTTGATGGAACAGGATAGAAAACCCAGAAAAAAGCCCATGCACCTATCTATGGTCAACTAATCCATGACAAAGGAGGCAAGACTACACAATGTTGGAAAGATAGTCTCTTCAACAAATGGTGCTGGGAAAACTGGACAGCCACATGTAAAAAAAAATGAAATCAGATCATTCTTTAACTCCATACACAAAATGGATTAAAGACCTAAATGTGAGATCAGACACTATAAAATTGCTAGAGGAAAACATAGGCGGAACACTCTGTGATATAAATCACAGCAATATCTTTTTTGATCCATCTCCCAGAATAATAGAAATAAAAACAAAAATAAGCAAATGGAACCTACTTAAATTCAAAAGCTTTTGCATAGTAAAGGAGACAATGAACAAAGTGAAAAGACAACCCAGTTTGGGAAAAAATATTTGCAAATGATGTGACTGATAAGGGATTTTTAATTATTTAATTTATAAACAGCTTATGACACTTAATAGCATCAAAACAAACAATCCACCCCAAAAGTGGGCAGAAGACCTGAATAGACATTTCTCCAAAGAGGACATACAGATGGCCAAAAAGCACATGGAAAGATGTTCAACATTGCTAGTTA
>NW_011493086.1:1123-1574 GCF_000754665.1 Bison bison bison | reverse complement strand
AGTGAAAAGTGAAAATCATCTAAATAGATGAAGAAAAAGCTTTTGACAAAATTCAGCACTCATTGATACAAACTGTCCAGAAAGTACGCATGGAGGGTGCAAACCTCAACATAATAAAGTCCATATATGACAAATCTACAGCTAGCATCATACTCAGTGGTGAAAAGCTGAAAGCATTCTCTCTAAGGTCAGGAAAAGACAAGGATGTCCACTCTTGCCATTTTTATTCAACATAGTTTTGGAAGTCCTATCTATAGCAATCAGAGAAGACTGAAAAGGGAACCCAAATTGGAAAAGAAGAAGTTAAGCTATCACTGTTTGCAGATGACATGATACTATACATAGAAGATTCTAAAGATGCTACTAGAAAACTACTAGAACTCATCAATGAATTTGGCAAAGTTGCAGGTTACAAAATTATTATGTAGAAATCTGTTGCATTTCTATACAC
>NW_011493086.1:412-1023 GCF_000754665.1 Bison bison bison | reverse complement strand
AGATGTGGTACATATATCCAATGGAATATTACTCAGCCATTAAAAAAGAATGAAATAATGCCATTTATAGGAACATGGATGGACTTAGAGAGTGTCATACTTACTGAAGTAATTCAGACAGAGAGGGATAAATATTGTATGACATCCCTTATAGTGGAATCTAAAAAGAAATATAAATGAACTTACTTACAAAACAGAGATACTCAGAAAATGAACTTATGGTTGCTAGGAGAAAGGGATAGTTGGGGAGTTTGGGAAGGTCATGTACACTCTGCTGTATTCAAAATAGATAACCAACAACGTCCTATTATGTAGCATATGGAGCTTTCTCAATGTTATGTGGCAGCCTGGATGGGAGGTAAGTTTGGAGGAGAATGAATACATGAATATATATGGCTGAGTTCCTTCACAGTTCACCTGAAACTATCAGAACATTGTTAACTGGCTATATCCCAATGCAAAATAAAAAGTTTAAAGTTTGAAAAAAAATCATGGTGAATAATATTTGTTTTTTAACCAATAAAGAGGTCAATATAAAGTTTTTCATGGAAAATAAATGTAAGAATTATACAAATAAATTATTTATAAGCTTGTAAGGAATTATTACAATC
>NW_011493086.1:0-312 GCF_000754665.1 Bison bison bison | reverse complement strand
GACGGAAGCCTATGCACCTAGAGCCCATGCTCCACAAAAAGAAAAGCCAGTGCAGTGAGAAGCCTGCATACTTCAACAAAGAGTAGTCCCTGGTAGCTGCAACTAGCAATGAAGATTTAGTGAGGCCAAAAATAAATAAATAAATAAATGCGTGTTAAGTCACTTCTGTAGTGTCCGACTCTTTGTGACCCTATGGACTGTAGCCCACCAAGCTCCTCTGTTACAGGATTCTACAAGCAAGAATACTGGAGTGGGTTGACATGCCCTCCTCCAGGGGATCTTTCCCACCCAGGTATCAAACCTGTGTCTCTT
>NW_011493085.1:13068-14323 GCF_000754665.1 Bison bison bison | reverse complement strand
TGGGACAAGATGCCATGATCTTAGTTTTCTGAATGTTGAGCTTTAAGCCAACTTTTTCATTCTCCTCTTTCACTTTCCTCAAGAGGCTTTTTAGTTCCTCTTCACTTTCTGCCATAAGGGTGGTGGCATTTGCATATCTGTGGTTATTGATATTTCTCCCAGCAGTCTTGATTCTAGCCTGTGCTTCTTCCGGCCCAGCATTTCTCATGAAGTCCTCTGTATATAAGTTACATAAGCAGGGTGACAATATACAGCCTTGACGTACTCCTTTTCCTATTTGGAACCAGTCTGTTCCACGTCCAGTTCTAACTGTTGCTTCCTGACCTGCATATAGGTTTCTCAAGAGGCAGGTCAGGTGGTCTGGTATTCCCGTCTCTTTCAGAATTTTCCACAGTTTATTGTGATCCACACAGTCAAATGTTTTGGCATAGGCAGTAAAGCAGAAATAGATATTTTTCTGGAACTCTCTTGCTTTTTCGATGATCCAGCAGATGTTGGCAATTTGATCTCTGGTTCCTCTGCCTTTTCTAAAACCAGCTTGAACATCTGAAAGTTCACAGTTCATGTATTGCTGAAGCTTGGCTTGGAGAATTTTGAGCATTACTTTGCTAAGTGTGAGACGAATGCAGTTGTGTGGTATTTTGAGCATTCTTTGGTAATATAGGATAGCTAGTGTCAAAATTATTTATATAATGAGGAACTGAGACCCCTATTGTTCAGACAACTAGGATCAGATTCCTAGACTCTTGACTCTTGTTTTACTGCTCTGTTCTTAACTAGGCACTGCCATTCTTTACTGATTTCTAAAACACCTTATCTTTTCACATATGTAGCTCATTTTTTGTGCAATTATACAAATTTATTTATACTTACTAGAGTTTTACAAGTCAACTGTATCAATCTTAAGTATATATTTTATAGACAGAGTCCCTGAAGAACTCTGAACAGAGGTTCGTGACATTGTACAGGAGGCAGGGATCAATCAATATCATCCCCAAGAAAAAGAAATACAAAAAGGCAAAACGATTGTCTGAGGAGGCTTTACCAATAGTTGTGAAAAGAAGAGAAGCAAAAACAAATGAGAAAAGGAACAATATACCCATTTGAATGCAGAGTTCCAAAAAATAGCAAGGAGAGATAAGTGAACAGTGAACTGTGGAATGAAATAGAGGAAAACAATAGAATGGGAAAGACTAGAGATCTCTTCAAGAAACTTAGAGATACCAAGGGAACATTTCATGCAAAGATGGGCACA
>NW_011493085.1:10283-10736 GCF_000754665.1 Bison bison bison | reverse complement strand
TGAGTTTGAGTAAACTCTGGGAGTTGGTGATGGAAGGGAAGCCTGGTGTGCTGCAGTCCACAGGCTTGCAAAGAGTTGGACATGACTGAGTGACTGAACAGAACTGAACTGATATATCAGTTGTATGTGTATATTCCCCAATCATTTATAGAGAGCCTAATGCTTTAGTATCTCCTGCATACAGTATTACAAAAACTTTTCATTAACTTGGAAATCTCTGTTTACCTACTAGTATTGGTTAACATCGGAGAAGGCAATGGCACCCCACTTCAGTATTCTTGCCTGGAAAATCCCATGGATGGAGGAGCCTGGTAGGCTGCAGTCCATGGGGTTACTAAGAGTCAGACACGGCTTCACTTTCACTTTTCACTTTCATGCATTGGAGAAGGAAATGGCAACCCACTCCAGTGTTCTTGCTTGGAGAATCCCAGGGATGGGGGAGCCTGGTGGGCT
>NW_011493085.1:7727-10183 GCF_000754665.1 Bison bison bison | reverse complement strand
TATCCAAATGGCTAGACACATGGTAAAATGGTTATAGTTTGTCACTCCATCACATTATTCTTCTTAGCATTGCTTAGTGCCTTGATATAAAGTGTTTTTCAAAAGTAACAGGTAATGATGCAATTTAGAATATTCTTAGTACTGAATTCATTACTTAGAGCATTGAAACATCTCTGTAAGATTGAGTGACTATAACTGAATACACTCATTTAGTAGTGACATTCTTTCTGCCCATGAGGAAATAATAATTATGTATAGGGCAACATATACATGTGTTAAGTATTTTGAAGTACATTTCTTTGTGGATATGCATAAAGAACAAGTATTGCACTTTTGGAGACTACTCTTCACTACCAGTGGCACGAGGCCATATATTGTGTAATACTGACCATGAGAACCACCTTTCCCACCGCCCCCAGGCATCTCAGTATTCTTGCACTAACCAGTGTGATTACCCATGGAGTAATCACCTCTGGAAACTTTTTATTTCTCAGTTTTATTCTCAACTTTTCTGGAGGGATAAGTCAGCTTAGATAGTTGAGTGACAGCTTTACACTGGGAGGAAGAAGGGTTATTTTCAAATATTCTCCCAGGAGGCCAGTATTGAAGCTGAGATCTCAGTGCATGGTGTGTTTGCAATTTTGTCAATAGAAACTCAAATGCCAGATGTGCTCCAATAATCTACAACATGGCATTGATAATATTCCATGGAAGCCACTAAGCACAAAGATGTTATATTATCCATTTGCAGTGTTGACAAGCTCCCAAGTAATTTTAAATACAATGAGATTTGGAGTGACATCTAACATTCTACAGCTACTGAAACTTCTGAATTTGTGGAGTTGCCCTATTCTAGTGAACTGAGTTGCTAGTACAGTTTAGACAACTAGAACTGACAGAGATTCAAGTAACATTGCAAATAACTAGCTGATCCCACGGGGTAAATGCAGACACACCTGCACCTTTGCAAAGTATTTGCTTTGCGAGAGCCAGAAATTGCCTTTTGTGACAGAAAACTCCATGCTGCTTGCTCAGCTTCATTATTGAGGCTTCTGCCTTGGCATAGGAGAATGGAGATGCTGGGACTGATGAGTTAAGGGATTTAGCGCACACCAAAAGAACAAAACTGTTTCATTTGGTTCAGGCAGCTTTTCAGCATCTTGTAAGCATTGAATGCATAATAAGACCAAATGGAATGATTCCTGCCATCCTAGAAAATTTCCTTTCTTCTTCCCCATGCACTCCCACCAGGGTCCATTTTGAGGGGGAGGTTCCATTAAGTGTATATAAAATTTTTAGACATGGCATGTGGGATGCTGAGGGGAAGCAATTCTGTTCTATTAACAGTAACATGTTTAAATAAAATATTGTGTAGTCACACTGTTAATAAAAAATTCTGTTCAATTATTATATACTCAACACTGTTTTTGGCTTCCCTGATAGCTTAAATGGTAAAGGATCTGCCTGCAGTATGAGAGACCTGAGTACCATCCTAGGTTGAGAAGATCTCCTGGAAAAAGGAATGGCAACCCACTCCAGTATTCTTGCCTGGAGAATCCCATGGACAGAGGGTCCTGGTGGACTACAGTCCATGGAATCCAAAAGAGTTGGACACTACTGTTCAACTAAAACTTTCACTTTCAACACTCTTTTAGGTACTACAGGGGATATAAAATGTGAGAGATACAGATCTTTCCTTCAGAAAGAGGAAACTCGCTGGAAGCCAACTTAGGTCCATATGGTAAGAGTTCTAGAGGTCTATGTGAGATTATTTTTACAATTAAGATGGGTAACAGTTATAGATGTTTTAATCACAGATAATTTCTTAAGATAAATCTCTTTCTATTGATATTTCTGTCTCTGTTTCTCTGCATGTTCATATGTACAGGGGTGTGTGTGTGTGTGTACTATGGACTTTCCAGTATTGGTTTTCAAATATGATTAGATTTTAAAGCAATAATGACTGTTTTCATTGGTAAAGACAGCATTAGACACTGATAGTTATGTGGCAATGGAGATCTGCGGAATATCACCGTTGGATAATCATAATCAAATACTTAAAAAAATTAAAGTTCTGGGTGACCACATATTGATCCCTTAAAACATTTTTGTGAAACTAATGAGTATGATGAGATTGTCTTGTTGTTCCTGCCTGCATTGCAGGAAATGAAGGGGTAAAGTGTGAGCTCAGGGCTTCGAATTTTCAGCTCAAGCAGTACAAGCAGTACATAAAATTACCTGAGAACTTCTGTGACTTCCTTGAAGAAAATATTCATGGCTTTTAGTATCAGGTCCAAGATTGCTGAAAACCAAATCCAGACTCTCATTCTCTTAGTGGATGCATGGCATAATTTGTATTCCCAACATTGTAAAGTCTCTTATTTTAAATCAGGAGCATTAATTTGGAAGGATAAGAATCATGAAAACTGGAACGGGAGCCTATGGACAGATTCCAA
>NW_011493085.1:4947-5900 GCF_000754665.1 Bison bison bison | reverse complement strand
CATGATATTGAATGGTTTGCCTTAGAAACAAACAGAGATCATTCTGTCCTTTTTGAGATTGCATCCAAGTACTGAATTTTGGACTCTTTTTTGACTATGATGGCTATGCCATTTCTTCTAAGGGATTCCTGCCCGAAGTAGTAGATATAATGGTCATCTGAGTTAAATTTACCCATTCCAGTCCATTTTAGTTCTCTGATTCCTAAAATGTCAGTGTTCACTCTTGCTATCTCCTGTTGACCACTTCCCATTTGCCTTGATTCATGGACCTAACATTCCAGGTTGCTATGCAATATTGCTCTTTATAGCATTGGATCTTGCTTCTATCACCAGTCACGTCCACAACTGGGTATTGTTTTTGCTTTGGCTCTGTCTCTTCATTCTTTCTGGAGTTATTTCTCCACTGATCTCCAGTAGCATATTGGGTACCCACCAACCTGGGGAGTTCATCTTTCAGTGTCCTATCTTTTTGCCTTTTCATACTGCTCATGGGGTTCTCAAGGCAAGAGTACTGAAGTGGTTTTCCATTCCCTTCTCCAGTGGACCACAATTTGTCAGAACACTCCAACATGCCCCAAACATCTTGGGTCGCCCTACACGGCATTGCTCATAGTTTCATTGAGTCAGACAGTCTGTGGTCCATGTGATCAGATTGGTTAGTTTTCTGAGGTTGTGGATTTCAGTCTGTCTGCCCTCTGATGGAAAAGATTAAGAGGCTTAAGGAAGCGTCCTGATGGGAGAGACTGACTGAGGGGAAATCTGGTCTTGTTCTGATGGGCAGGGCCATGCTCAGTAAATCTTTAATCCAATTTTCTGTTGATGGGTGGAGCTGTAAAAGTGCTGTACTCAATATGCCAGCAAATTTGGAAAGCTTAGCAGTGGCCACAGGACTGGGAAAAGGTCAGTTTTCATTCCAGTCCCAAAGAAAGGCAATGCCAAGGAATGCACACACT
>NW_011493085.1:4183-4847 GCF_000754665.1 Bison bison bison | reverse complement strand
AGAAGGGGATGACAGAGGATGAGATGGTTGGATGACATCACTGACTCAATGGACATGAGTTTGGGTAAATTCCGGGTGTTGGTGATAGACAGGGAGGCCTGGCGTGCTGCAGTCCATGGGGTCACAAAGAGCCGGACACGACTGAGTGACTTAAGTGAACTGAACTGAACCTGAGGTAATTACCTTGTAGGAAACTACAGATTGAGAAAAAGAAAATCGTCAGACACTAATGGGATTAATATATGGTGGCTCTGAACTGATAATAATTCCAGGAGACTGAACATGTTTGTATGCCACATCAGTGAAATTAGGAGTTTATATAGATCAGGTACTCAGTGGACCGTCAGCTTAAGTCAGTCACACATTGGGCCAGGGGGTCTGCAATCTGTCCTCTAGTTCTCTAGTTCTAGAATGCTAACATGGAGTAAAGATACTCGGCACTAGTAGAATATCCATATTAGTTACGTGACATGTGGAGTGAGGGTATTATGGTAGGAGAGGCCAAATGGAAGTCACTTAGAGCTTCCTCTTCCTGGGAAAATGGAAAACAAAAGCAATACCACATTCCAGGAGGGATTGTAGAGAACTGTCCCACCATCAAAGACTTGAAGGTGATTCTTACCACATTCCATTTAACTCACCTGTTTGGCCTGCAGAAAACAGG
>NW_011493085.1:3597-4083 GCF_000754665.1 Bison bison bison | reverse complement strand
AGAAAACTAAGATCCCATCTTAGATCCCAACTAAGTGATGGGCATCTGGTCCCATCACTTCACGGAAAATAGACGCAGAAACAGTTGAAACAGTGACAGATTTTATTTTGAGGGGCTCCAAAATTGCTGCAGATGGTGACTGCAGCCATGAAATTAAAATGGTTTACTCCTTGGAAGAAAAGTATGACCAACATAGACAGCATATTAAAAAGCAGAGATATTACTTTGCCAACAAAGGTCTGTCTAGTCAAGGCTTTGGCTTTTCCAGTAGTCATGTATGAATGTGAGAGTTGGACTGTAAAGAAAGCTGAAAGCTGAAGAATTGATGCCTGTGAACTGTAGTGTTGGAAAAGACTCTTGGGAGTCCCTCGGACTGCAAGGAGATCCAACCAGTCCATCCTAAAGGAAATCAGTCCTGAATATTCATTGGAAGTACTCATGCTGAAGCTGAAACTCCAATACTTTGGCCACCTGATGTGAAGAACT
>NW_011493085.1:3282-3497 GCF_000754665.1 Bison bison bison | reverse complement strand
AGATACCTTGGCACCTGATATGCAGCTGTTGAATTGATCTGGTAAATATTTTTGTTTTTGTTTTTCTCCACACCTCATAATAAAGGCCACTAGAAGCCGTTGACTTGCAATTGACAAAGCCAACAATGTACCTCCATTCTTTTGTTTCAGGAGTGTATCAGCTCTCCAGCTCAGTGTCATCACAGAAATGACTGGGACTTGATCTTCTTTCCCTT
>NW_011493085.1:2877-3182 GCF_000754665.1 Bison bison bison | reverse complement strand
AAAATTCTCCAAGCCAGGCTTCAACAGTTCGTGAGCCGTGAACTTCCTGATGTTCAAACTGGTTTTAGAAAAGGAAGAGGAACCAGAGATCAAATTGCCAACATCCATTGGATTATCAAAAAAGCAAGAAAGTTCAGGAAAAAACATCTCTTTGTGCTTTATTGACTATGCCAATGCATTTGACTGTGTGGATCACCACAAACTGTGGAAAATTCTGAAAGAGATGGGAATACCAGACCACCTGACCTGCCTCTTGAGAAACCTATATGCAGGTCAGAAAGCAACAGTTAGAACTGGACATGAAG
>NW_011493085.1:0-854 GCF_000754665.1 Bison bison bison | reverse complement strand
CTGAAGTGACTAAGCAGCAGCAGCAGCAGCAGCAGAGGCCAACACTGAGTCTCTAATATGGACTGTTCAGGGTGATCAGACCTGATGTTAGGTTGATTATATTGGGTCACTTCTATCATGGAAGAGGAATTGCCTGATTTTTACTGAAATAGACACTTTGTATTTGGATTTACCTTCCCTAAACACAGTGCTTCTGTAAAAACTGCCAGATGTGTACTTGATGGTGCCTTATGCACCATTCTGGTATTCCAGACAGAATTACTTTTGGTTAAGGAATCTACTTCAGAGTAGATGAATTGCAACAATAGGCCCATCATGTTGAAATTCAATGGTCTTACCATTGTTCCTACCATCCTGAAGCAGCTGGATTGGTAGAAGAGTGGAATGGCCTTTTGTGATTTTTTTTGTTTTTGTTTTTGTTTTTAATTTTTAATTTTATTTTTTTGCTTTATAATATTCTATTGGTTTTGCCATACATCAACATGCATCTGCCATGGGTGTACATGTGTTCCCCATCCAGAACCGCTCTCCCACCTCCCTCCCCATACCATCCCTCTGGGCCATCCCAGTGCACCAGCCCCAAGCTTCCTGTATCCTGTATCGAACCTGGACTGGCAATTCATTTCTTAAATTATATTATACATGTTTTAATGCCATTCTCCCAAATCATCCCCCCCTCCCTCACCCAGAGTCCAAAAGACTGTTCTATACATCTGTGTCTCTTTTGCTGTCTCGCATTGAGGGTTGTCATTACCATCTTTCTAAATTCCATATATATGCATTAGTATACTGTATTGGTGTTTTTCTTTCTGGCTTACTTCACTCTGTATAATAGGCTCCAGTTTCATCCACCT